>NC_135962.1:59370266-59401543 GCF_053455715.1 Rhinoraja longicauda | reverse complement strand
GAATGTGGCGGGCTGGAGCAGCTAGCCTTGTACAGACAATAGACAATAGGTGCAGGAGGAGGCCATTCGGCCCTTCGAGCCAGCACCGGAATTTAGAAGGATGAGAGGGGATCTTACCGAAACGTATAAGATTATTAAGGGGTTGGACACGTTAGAGGCAGGAAACATGTTCCCAATGTTGGGGAAGTCCAGAACAAGGGGCCACAGTTTAAGAATAAGGGGTAGGCCATTTAGAACGGAGATGAGGAAAAACTTTTTCAGTCAGAGAGTTGTGAATCTGTGGAATTCTCTGCCTCAGAAGGCAGTGGAGGCCAATGCTCTGAATGAATTCAAGAGAGAGCTAGATAGAGCTCTTAAGGATAGTGGAGTCAGGGGGTATGGGGAGAAGGCAGGAACGGGGTACTGATTGAGAATGATCAGCCATGATCACATTGAATGGCGGTGCTGGCTCGAAGGGCCGAATGGCCTCCTCCTGCACCTATTGTCTATTGTCTATTGTGCCTTGGTGCTCCGCTCGCAAGTAACAACACGACATACAGTAAACAATTAAAAATAAAACATTAAAACATTAAAACATCACGAAGAAAACATTTTAGTTTAAACATGTGAAGGAATCAAATAAAATACCGGAGCAAATGGAGGCCACAGACGTTTGGTTGTAGTTAAATCTTCCATACATTAACATGTTCCCTGTAACACTGACCAAAGCAGTCTGTCCCTCTCTGCCACATTTAATATCATTACAATTCTCTGATTTTAGTGTAGTTTAGTACTCTACGATACGATAGAACTTTATTCATCCCCATTCACGGGAAATTGGTCTGCCAACTGTCACAGAACACCTCAAAACAAAAACTTGAAATTAACATTAAATTAGAAACATAGAAAATAGTTGCAGGAGGAGGTCATTTGGCTAGATTTGGCTTAGCTAGACAGAGCTCTTAAGGATAGCGGAGTCAGGGGGTATGGGGAGAAGGCAGGAACGGGGTACTGATTGAGAATGATCAGCCATGATCACATTGAATGGTGGTGCTGGCTCGAAGGGCCGAATGGCCTCCTCCTGCAACTATTGTCTATTGTCTATTGTAATCAATGTCTTACTGCAACTAACTCACCATAGGTTAACGAAGAAGTGTCTCGACCCGAAACGTCACCCATTCTTTCTCTCCAGAGATGCTGCCTGACCCGCTGAGTTACTCCAGCATTTTGTGTCTACCATAGGTTAATGTATTACATTTATGACTGTAATACTCTGATATACTAAATCCCTCGCTGTAAGACAATGACGCATTGAACATCTCACTCTATTAATGATGTGTTTCCACTGTAACATTCACAGATTAAGTCTCTCACTGAGACTTAATGTACTAAATCTCTCTGTATCACAAAAAGCTGGTGTTACTCAGCAGGTCGGGCAGCATCTCAGGAGAGAAGAAATAGGTGAGGTTTCTTCAGATGAAAGCGAATGGTATGTTGGCATTCATAGCAAGAGGATTTGAGTTTAGGAGCAGGGAGGTTCTGCTGCAGTTGTACAGGGCCTTGGTGAGACCGCACCTGGAGTATTGTGTACAGTTTTGGTCTCCTAATCTGAGGAAAGACATTCTAGCCTTAGAGGGAGTACAGAGAAGGTTCACCAGATTGATCCCTGGGATGGCAGGACTTTCATATGAAGAAAGACTGGATAGACTGGGCTTGTACTCGCTGGAATTTAGAAGACTGAGGGGGGATCTTATTGAAACATATAAAATTCTTAAGGGGTTGGAGAGGCTAGATGCGGGAAGATTGTTCCCGATGTTGGGGAAGTCCAGAACCAGGGGTCACAGCTTAAGGATAAGGGGGAAGTCTTTTAGGACCGAGATGAGAAAACATTTCTTCACACAGAGAGTGGTGAGTCTGTGGAATTCTCTGCCACAGAAGGTAGTTGAGGCCAGTTCATTGGCTATATTTAAGAGGGAGTTAGATGTGGCCCTTGTGGCTAAAGGGATCAGGGGGTATGGAGAGAAGGCAGGTACAGGATACTGAGTTGGATAATCAGCCATGATCATATTGAATGGCGGTGCGTACAGGCTCGAAGGGCCGAATGGCCTCCTCCTGCACCTATTGTCTATGTTTCTATGACCCGAAACGTCACCTATTCCTTCTCTCCTGAGATGCTGCCCGACCCGCTGAGTTACACCAGCTTTTTAATGATACCCTCGATTTGTACCAGCATCTGCAGTTATTTTCCTACACAAATCTCTGTATCATTGATACATCTGACCTCCCACTGAAACATTGAGTATCTCACTGAAACGTATTGATTAGCAGCATCTCTGACTGTAACGTTGATAACTAAATCTCTTACTGTAACAATCATACATTCTGACATATTCGATCTTGCACTGTAACTTTGGTTCACTTCATCTGTTACAGTAACATTAATATTCTGACCCTCTGTAACATTGATATATTAAATCTTTCCCTGTAACATTCTAATGCACTAAATCGCTTTTACTGCCACATTCTGATATATTACATCCTTGACCGTAACTTAATATTAAATCTCTCACTATAACGCTGATGCATTAAATATCTCCCTGTAACGCTCTGATATCAGAGACATCAGAACATCTTGAACGTTCACAGTTCTGTAGACTTTAGACTTGGGACTTCAGACCTAGAATCACAGAGTGATACAGCGTGGAAACAGGCCCTTCGGCCCAACTTGCCCACACCGGCCAACATGTACACTAGTCCCACCTGCCTGCATTTGGTCCGTATCCCTGCAAACCTGGAGGGAAAAAAAATAACTGCAGATGCTAGTTTAAATCGCAGGTAGACACAAAATGCTGGAGTAACTCAGCGGGTCAGGCAGCATCTCTGGAGAGAAGGAATGGGCGACGTTTCGGGTCGAGACCCTTCTTCAGACTCCCTCCAAACCTGTCCTATCCATGTACCTGTCTAACTGTTTCTTAACTGTAGCCTCAACTACCTCCTCCGGCAGCTTGTTCCACACACCCACCACCCTCTGTGTGAAAAAGTTACCCCATAGATTCCTATTAAATCTTTTCCCCTTCACCTTGAACCTATGTCTTCTGATCCTCATACTAAATATTTATACGTATATGTCCTCATACTAACGTACTAAATCCCTCTGTAACATCCTTACGTTAAAACTCTCACTGTAACATTGATAACCATTGTTATATTCACTTTCTCACCGAAAAATTGATATATTACATTTCTCACCATATGATTAATGTAATTAATGTCTCTCTGTATCATTCTGATATATTAAATCTTCCACTATAACCTTCACATGTATAATCTCACACTGTAGCATCTTTACATTAAATCTCGTACTGTAACATTGATCCATTAAAATATTCGCTCGAGTTCTGATATATTATATCTTTCACTGCAATTAATAAATTAACTCACCAACTGTAACAGAGATAGGTTATATCTCCCACTGTAACATTGATACGTGAAATCCCTCACCAACATGTTCTGATATTTTAAATCTCCATTGTAACAGTGATATACACCGATCAGCCAAAACATTATGACCACCTGCCAAATATGCTGTTGGTCCTCCATGTGCAGCCCCATACGCAGCAGGGTGCGATGCACTGTGTATTGAATGAATGAATGAATGAATGAATGAATGAATGAATGAATAAGTTTATTGGCCAAGTATGTGCAGATACAAGGAATGTGCCTTGGTGCTCCGCTCACAAATGACAACACAAACATACAGTTAACAATTAAGAATAAAGCATAACCACGTCAAAACAATAAGGATACAACATTACGGTCTAAACATGTGGGTGAAAATAAACCAGAGCAAAAAAGAGACTACAGACTTTGGTTATTGAGTAGAGCTACTACTCGTGGAAAAAAAGCTGTTTTTATGTCTGGCTGTGGCTGCTTTGACAGTCCGGAGTCGCCTTCCAGAGGGAAGTGGTTCGAAGAGTTTGTGGCCAGGGTGAGAGGGGTCAGAGATATCAAACCTTCCACTGTAACATTGAATATTATTGTACATTCCTCACTGTAACACTTATATACTAAACCCTTCACTGTAACACTCCTTTATTAAACCTCTCACTGTAACATTGATAGCACTGGGATATTAACCTTCCCACTGAAATATTAATTTATAAATCTTACACTGTACAATTTTGATATGCTAAACCTCCCACCGTAACATTGACATGTTAAACCTCTTACTGTAACATTCTGAAATATTAAACCTCTCACTGTAACATTGTTTGTTAAACTTCTCACTATAATATTGCAATATTAAATCTTACAGCGTTGAAATACTAAATCTCTGACTGTAACATTGATATACTAACCCTTCCACTTCGGCATTCTGATATACTAAATCTCAGTTATATTGAGGTATTATATCTTACTGTAACATTGATAATCATAATCATACTTTATTAGCCAAGTATGTTTTGCAACATACGAGGAACTTCATTTGCTGTCTCGAAGGACGGAATGGCCTCCTCCTGTAGCTGTTGTCTATGTTTGGATGGAGTGGGCATGTGGCATATAGTCATACCAATAAAAAGCACCAGGACACACAAAATACAGTTTAACATGAACATCCCCCACAGTGACTCCTCCACATTCCTCACTGTGATGGAAGACGAAAAAAAGTTCAATCTCTTCCCTTCTTAGTTCTCCCGCGGTCTTTGGAGCTTCCCGATATCGGTCTCTACCCGAGACTGCGAGCTCCTCGATGGTGAAATCCGCAGGCCGCGGTTGGAGTGTGATACAGAAAATCTCTCACTGTGACATCGAAATATGAAATTGCTCTGTAATGCTGATTAATTTCTCACTGTAACATTGATATAGTCTGAAGAAGGGTCTGGACCCGAAACGTCACCCATTCCTTCTCTCCTGAGATGCTGCCTGACCTGCTGAGTTACTCCAGCATTTTGTGAATAAGTAACATTGATACATGTGGTTATACTCCCATTGTAACAGTGATTCACTAAATCTCACTGGAACATTGATACATTAAATCACTCACTGTAATATCCTGATACATTAAGGTGGATAATCTGTGGAATTAATTGTCACTGTGGCACAGCGGTAGAGTTGCCGCCTTACAGTGAATGCAGCGCCGGAGACCCGGGTTCGATCCCGACCACGGGCGCCGTCTGTACGGAGTTTGTACGTTGTCCCCGTGACCTGCGTGGGTTTTCTCCGAGATCTTCGGTTTCCTCCCACACTCCAAAGACGTACAGGTGTGTAGGTTAATTGATTGGGTAAATGTTTAAAAAAATTGTCCCTAGTGGGTGTAGGATAGTGTTAATGTGCGGGGATCGCTGGGCGGCGCGGACCGGTGGGCCGAAAGGGCCTGTTTCCGCGCTGTATCTCTAAACTAAAGAAGGCCGTGGAGGTCAAGTCAATGGCTATTTTTAAGGCAGAGATAGACAGGTTCTTGATTAGTACGGGTGTCAAGGGTTATGGGGAGAAGGCAGGAGAATGGGGTTAGGAGGGAGAGACAGATCAGCCATGATTGAATGGTGGAGTAGACTCGATGGGCCGAATGGCCTAATTCTGACCTTATCACTTATGAATTTACGAACATTAAATATCTCACTGTAACATTCTGATGTACTAAATCTCTCACGGTACAATGATATAATCTCCCAGTGTAATGTCCTGATATACCAAGGTAATTTCTTAGACAGTAACAGTAACAGCAACATGCCCCGAGTTATCTCTGAGCTATTCTCTTACCCTTCTGTTCACCAACTGGCTGCATCTGTTTAGTTTAGTTTAGTTTAAGTTTAGAAACATAGAAACATAGAAAATAGGTGCAGGAGGAGGCCATTTGGCCCTTCGAGCCAGCACCGCCATTCATTGTGATCATGGCTGATCCTCCACAATCAGTAACCCGTGCCTGCCTTCTCCCCATATCCCTTGATTCCACTAGCCCCTAGAGCTCTATCTAACTCTCTTTAAAATTCATCGAGTGACTTGGTCTCCACTGCCCTCTGTGGCAGAGAATTCCACAAATTCACAACTCTCTGGGTGAAAAAGTTTCTTCTCACCTCAGTTTTAAATGGCCTCCCCTTTATTCTAAGACTGTGGCCCCTGGTTCTGGTCTCGCCCAACATTGGGAACATTTTTCCTGCGTCTAGCTTGTCCAGTCCTTTTATAATTTTATATGTTTCTATAAGATCCCCTCTCATCCTTCTAAACTCCAGTGAATACAAGCCTAGTTTTTTCAATCTTTCCTCATATGACAGTCCCGCCATCCCAGGGATCAATCTCGTGAACCTACGCTGCACTGCCTTGATTACAAGGATGTCCTTCCTCAAATTAGGAAGTTTAGTTCAGTCTAGGTTTAGTTTAGTTTAGTTTAAGTTTAGTTTACTTTACTTTACTTTACTTGCATTTAGACAATAGACAATAGGTGCAGGAGTAGGCCATTCGGCCCTTCAAGCCAGCTCCGTGCATTCAATGTGATCATGGCTGATCATTCTCAATCAGTACCCCGTTCCTGCCTTCTCCCCATACCCCCTGACTCCGCTATCCTTAAGAGCTCTATCTAGCTCTCTCTTTAATGCATTCAGAGAATTGGCCTCCACTGCCTTCTGAGGCAGAGAATTCCACAGATTCACAACTCTCTGAGTGAAAAGGTTTTTCCTCATCTCAGTTCTAAATGGCCTACCACTTATTCTTAAACTGTGGCCCCTGGTTAAAATTTAGTCTAGTTTAGTTTGGTTGGATTTAGATGAGTTTAGTTTAGGTTAGTTTAGTTTATTGTTTTTTTAGTGATACAATGTGGAGACAGGCCCTTCAGGCCAGCGAGTCCACGCCGACCATCGATCGCCCATTCACACTCGTTCCAAATCCCACTTTCTCATCCACTCCTGACGCACTAGGGGACAATTTGCAGAAGCCAATTAACCAACGAAAACCCGCACGTCTTTGGAGTGTGGGAGGAAACCGGAGCACTCGGAGAAAACCCACACGGTCACAGGGAGAACGTACAAACTCCGTACAGACAACACCCAAGGTGCTGTGCTGTACTGTGAGGTACAGTGAAAAGACTTTTGCCGTGTGCTATCCAGTCAGCAGAAAGACAATACATGATTACAATCGAACTGTCTACCACCATCATCATCATCGGCGGCGGTCACTGGAAGCGAGTGTGACTGTCCTCTCCATAGGGTCGGACGCCTGTGCGTGACTTTGTTTAACGTGGGGAGACTGGTGCACAGACAGCCACCACACGGTCCTTGACAGATCTGGGTCAGGATCCAGTGGCATGGAGTCCAAGACGACCGGGGACCCTTTTCTGCTGCAGCCTTCATCCATCCGCCTTCCCAGCCGTTGTGACGCTCCACTAAAGTCAGCCGTCATCCTCCGCCTGTTCCACCGTTGAGGTCTTGGTTGGATCGCTCTTTGTCAGGGACCTCCCCCTCGACCTTACCGCCATGGGTGACCCTACCAGGAGCGTAGCTCCAGACGGCATCGCTCTCAGGGTCTCAGGACCACACGAGCTTCTCCACCACGACACGGTGACGATCCACGGAGAAGATCCATGCTGTCCACAGTGTACAGTGTACAGGATAAAGGGAATAAGGTTTAACGCAAGATACAGTCCAGTGTTTTCAAATGTTGTTATGGTACCTGCCTCAACGGCCTCTTCTGGCAGCTCGGTCCGTACACCCATATACCCACCACCCTTTGTGTAAAGAAAATTGCCACTCAGCTCACAATAAAATCTTTCCCTTCCCACCTTAAATCCATGTCATCTAGTTCTTGATTCCCCTACTCTGGGTAAAAGACTCTGCTCTCAGCCCAGCTAATCCCCTCATGATAGACAATAGGTGCAGGAGGAGGCCATTCGGCCCTTCGAGCCAGCACCGCCATTCAATGTGATCATGGCTGATCATTCTCAATCAGTACCCCGTTCCTGCCTTCTCCCCATACCCCCTGACTCCGCTATCCTTAAGAGCTCTCTCTCTCTCTCTCTTTCTCTCAGAGAATTGGCCTCCACTGCCTTCTGAGGCAGAGAATTCCACAGATTCACAACTCTCTGTCTGATCTTCCATGTCTCTATACGTTCATGAGTTCATAAGTGATAGGAGTAGAATTAGACCATTCGGCCCATCAAGTCTACACCACCGTTCAATCATGGCTGATCTATCTCTCCCTCCTAACCCCATTCTCCTGCCTTCTCCCCATAACCCCTGACACACGCACTGATCAGGAATCTGTCAATCTCTGCCTTAAAAATATCCACTGACTTGGCCTCCACAGCCTTCTGTGGGAATGAATTCCACAGATTCACCACCCTCTGACTAAAGACATTCCTCCCCATCTTCATGGAAGAAAGCTAGTGGGGAATATAAATACTGACTGTTAATGTTTCTTTAGATATGTAAAAAGTAAAAGATTAGTGAAGACGGATGTAGGCCCCTTACAATCAGAGACAGGTGAATTTATAATGGGAAACAAAGAAATGGCAGAGCAGTTAAACAAGTACTTTGGTTCTGTCTTCACTAAGGGAGACACAAACAATCTCCCAGAAATACAGGGGACCGAGGATCTAGTGGGAGGGAAGAACTGAAGGGAATCCACTTTGTCAGGAAATGGCGTTAGGTAAACTGTTGGGACTGAAGGCAGATAAATCCCCAGGGCCTGATGGTCTGCATCCCAGAGTACTCAAGGAGGTGGCTCAAGAAATCGTGGATGCATTGGTGATCATTTTCCAATGTTCTCTCGACTCTGGATCAGTTCCTGTGGACTGGAGGGTAGCCAATGTAACTCCACTTTTTAATAAAGGAGGGAGAGAGAAAACAGGGAATTATAGACCAGTTAGCCTGACATCGGTAGTGGGGAAGATGCTGGAGTCGATTATTAAAGATGTTATAGCAGCACATTTGGAAAGCAGTGACAGGATCGGTCAAAGTCAGCATGGATTTATGAAGGGGAAATCATGCTTGACTAATCTCCTGGAATCTTTTGAGGATGTAACAAGTAGAATGGATGAGGGAGAGCCGGTGGATGTGGTGTACCTGGACTTTCAAAAAGCCTTTGACAAGGTCCCACACAAGAGATTTGTAGGCAAAATTAGAGCACATGGTATTGGGGGTGGGGTATTGACATGGATAGAGAACTGGTTGGCAGACAGGAAGCAAAGAGTAGGAATTAACGGGTCCTTTTCAGCATGGCAGGCAGTGACTAGTGGGGTGCCGCAAGGCTCGGTGCTGGGACCCCAGTTATTTACAATATATATTAACGATTTAGACGTGGGAATTAAATGTAACATCTTCAAGTTTGCGGATGACACAAAGCTGGGTGGCAGTGTGAGCTGCGAGGAGGATGCTATGAGGCTGCAGGGTGACTTGGATAGGTTGGGTGAGTGGGCAGATGCATGGCAGATGCAGTATATTGTGGATAAATGTGAGGTTATCCACTTTGGTGGCAAGAACAGGAAGGCAGATTATGATCTGAATATTGTCAGATTAGGAAAAGGAGAGGTGCAATGAGACCTGAGTGTGCTTGTACATCAGTCACTGAAAGTAAACATGCAGGTACAGCAAGGCAGTGAAGAAAGATAATGGCATGTTGGCCTTCATCGCGAGAGGATTTGAGTTTAGGAGAGGTCCTACTACAGTTGTACAGGGCCCTGGTGAGACCGCACCTGGAGTATTGTGTGCAGTTTTGGTCTCCTAATTTGAGGAAGGGCATTATTGCTATTGAGGGAGTGCAGCGTAGGTTCACCAGGTTAATTCCCGGGATGGCGGGGCTGGCTCGAAGGGCCCAATGGCCTCCTCCTGCACCTATTTTCTATGTTTCTATGTTAGATTTAGCTCTTAGGGCAAAGGGAATCAAGGGATATGGGGAAAAAGTCAGAACGGGTACTGATTTTAGATGATCAGCCATGATCATATTGAATGGCAGTGCTAGCTCGAAGGGCCGAATGGCCTACTCCTGCACCTATTTTCTGTTTAGGGGTTGGCTGCGCCTAACGGCTGCGGCTCTCTGGCAGTCTGTTTGTCTTTTTTTTTTGTGTCAGTGTTGGGATGGTTTTTGTTTCTGTTTTTGGCTGTGTATGTGTGGTGGGGGGGTGGGGTGTGGGTGTGGGGTGGGGCAGGGGAAACCTTTCTTTTATTAGGTCTCTTCCCCGGGGCGCAGCTCGCCCGCGGGGCCTTCCATCGCCGGCGCGGCTCGGCTGCGGGATTTAACATCGCCAGCGCGGCTCGGCCGCGGGACGTTTCGGTGCCCGGCGCGGCTTGGCCGCTGAACTTAACATCGCCAGCGCAGCTCGGCCACGGGACGTTTCAGTGCCCAGTGCGGCTCGGCTGCTGGACTTAACATCGCCCGGTGCAGCTCGGCCGCGGGACGTTTCGGTGCCCGGTGCGGCTCGGCCGCGGGACGTTTCAGTGCCCGGTGCGGCTTGGCCGCTGGACTTAACATCGCCCGGTGCGGCTCGGCCGCGGGACGTTTCAGTGCCCGGTGCGGCTTGGCCGCTGGACTTAACATCGCCCGGTGCGGCTCGGCCGCGGGACGTTTCGGTGCCCGGTGCGGCTCGGCCACTGGACTTAACATCGCCCGGTGCGGCCGCGGGACGTTTCGGTGCCCAGGGCGGCTTGGCCGCGGGGCCTTGCGGGGGCTGTGCGTGTCGTTTGCCTCGGTAGGGGTCGAGCTGCCTGTCCGTGGGTGCGGGGGGAAGAGAGTGGAAGTTTTGTTGCCTCCATCACAGTGAGGGGGTGTTTGGAGTCACTGTGATGGATGTTTGTGTTGGGGTCGGGTGTCCTGTGTTCTTTTCTTTTTTGCTGTGTTTTGTGTGACTGCTGAAATTTCGTTCGGTGTAAAAAGCCGAGTGACAATAAAGTGTTGTTATGTTATGTTATGTTATGTTTTCTAAAGGAATGTGCTTTGATTCTGAGGCTATGACCTCTAGTCCTAGACTCTCCCACTAATAAGATCACACTTCATCCTCCTGCGCTTTAAGGAATAAAGTCCTAGTCTGCCCAACCTCTCTCAGTAGCTCAGGCCCATGAGGAGGAGAGTCCAAGTAAACTCGAACATCCAAACCCATCTTAACATTATGATAACCTTTCAGCCTCAAGGACACAGCCTCAGAATTAAAGGACGTTCTTTTAGGAAGGAGATGAGGAAGAATTTCTTTGGTCAGAGGGTGGTGAATCTGTGGAGTTCTTTGCCACAGAAGGCTGTGGAGGCCAAGTCAGTGGATGTTTTTAATGCAGAGGTAGATAGATTCTTGATTAGGACAGGCGTCAGAGGTTATGGGGAGAAGGCAGGAGAAATGGGGTTAGGAGGGAGAGATAGATCGGCCACCATTGAATGGCGGAGTAGAGATGATGGGCCGAATGGCCTAATTGTGCTCCTATCACTCTTATGACCTTATGACTTACGACCTACTAGGCTCATGGTGATTTGAACATCACTTTCGTTTGTCATTAACTTGATTTTCATTTATTTAATTGAAACCATAACATGTAATATTTTTTTAAATTTCAGATGATTAGGAGCAAGCAAGGAGAAGGAAATATAATCTGTGGGTGTGGATGACAGCCATTAGGCACACAGTTCAAGTACTTGACGTTTGAGATATCATCTATATTCTTCAATTAAATCAAGATTTTATTATTTAATCTTCCACCTCCCCTCCCCTCCCCTCCCCTCCCCTCCCCTCCCCTCCACCAACCCCCCTCCCCTCCACCTCCCCCCCTCCCCCCCTCCACCTCCCCTCCCCTCCCCTCCCCTCCCCTCCCCTCCCCTCCCCTCCCCTCCCCTCCCCTCCCCTCCCCTCCCCTCCCCTCTACCAACCCCCCTCCCCTCCACCTCCCCCCCTCCCCCCCTCCACCACCTCCCCTCCCCTCCCCTCCACCTCCCCCCTCCCCTCCCCTCCCCTCCACCTCCCCCCCTCCCCCCCTCCACGTCCCCTCCCCTCCCCTCCACCTCCCCCCTCCCCTCCCCTCCCCTCCCCTCCCCTCCCCTCCCCTCCCGTCCCCTCCCCTCCACCACCCCCCCTCCCCCCTCCACCTCCCCTCCACCTCCCCCCTCCCCTCCCCTCCCCTCCCCTCCCCTCCCCTCCCCTCCCCTCCCCTCCCCTCCCCTCCCCTCCCCTCCCCTCCCCTCCCCTCCCCTCCCCTCCCCTCCCCTCCCCTCCCCTCCCCTCCCCTCCCCCTCCCCTCCCCTCCCCTCCCCTCCCCTCCACCTCCCCCCCTCCCCTCCCCCCCCTCCCCTCCCCCCCCTCCCCATCACCTCCCCCCCTCCCCTCCACCTCCCCCCCTCCCCTCTCCTCCACCTCCCCCCCCCCTCCACCTCCCCTCCCCTCCCCTCCACCTCCCCCCCTCCCCTCCACCTCCCCCCTCCCCTCTCCTCCACCTCCCCTCCCCCCCCTCCACCTCCCCTCCACCTCCCCCCCTCCCCTCTCCTCCACCTCCCCTCCCCTCCCCTCCCCTCCCCTCCCCTCCCCTCCACCTCCCCTCCCCTCCCTCCACCTCCCCTCCCCTCCCCTCCCCTCCCCTCTCCTCCCCTCCCTCCACCTCCCCTCCCCTCCCCTCCCCCTCCCCCCCTCCCCTCCACCTCCCCCCCTCCCCTCCACCTCCCCCCCTCCCCTCTCCTCCACCTCCCCTCCCCCCCTCCACCTCCCCTCCACCTCCCCTCCCCTCCCCTCCACCTCCCCCCCTCCCCCCTCCCCTCCACCTCCCCCCCTCCCCTCTCCTCCACCTCCCCTCCCCCCCTCCACCTCCCCTCCACCTCCCCCCCTCCCCTCTCCTCCACCTCCCCTCCCCCCCCTCCACCTCCCCTCCACCTCCCCCCCTCCCCTCTCCTCCACCTCCCCTCCCCTCCCCTCCCCTCCACCTCCCCTCCACCTCCCCTCCCCTCCCCTCCCTCCACCTCCCCTCCCCTCCCCTCCCCTCCCCCTCCCCTCCACCTCCCCTCCCCTCCCCTCCACCTCCCCTCCCCTCCCCTCCACCTCCCCTCCCCTCCCCTCCACCTCCCCTCCCCTCCCCTCCCCTCCCCTCACCTCCCCTCCCCTCCACCTCCCCTCCATCTCCCCTCCCCTCCCCTCCACCCCACCCCTCCCCTCCATCTCCCCTCCCCTCCCCTCCCCTCCACCTCCCCTCCCCTCCCCCCCTACACACAACCTTTCCCAATCATTCCCCTATTCCCTGCATTTCCTTCTAAACAAATGTCCTGCCATTCTGTGTTGGCTCACACCGATCAGCCAAAACATTATGACCACTGACAGGCGAAGTGAATAACATTGATTATCTTGCTACAATGGCACCTGTCAAGGGGTGGGATATATTAGGCAGCAAGTGAACAGTCAGTTCTTGAATTCTTGAAGTTGATGTGTTGGATGCAGGAGAAATGGGCAGGAGGAAAGACCTGAGCCAATGGAATGATGGCCTTCATAACAAGAGGAGTTGAGTACAGGAGCAAAGAGGTCCTTCTGCAGTTGTACAGGGCCCTAGTGAGACCGCACCTGGAGTACTGTGTGCAGTTTTGGTCTCCAAATTTGAAGAAGGATATTCTTGCTATTGAGGGCGTGCAGCATAGGTTTACTAGGTTAATTCCCGGAATGGCGGGACTGCTGAAAGACTGGAGCGGCTAGACCAGTATACACTGGAATTTAGAAGGATGAGAGGGGATCTTATCGAAACATATAAGATTATTAAGGGGTTGGACACGTTAGAGGCAGGAAACATGTTCCTGATGTTGGGGAAGTCCAGAATAAGGGGTAGGCCATTTAGAATGGAGATGAGGAAAAACCTTTTCAGTCAGAGAGTTGTGAATCTGTGGAATTCTCTGCCTCAGAAGGCAGTGGAGGCCAATTCTCTGAATGCATTCAAGAGAGAGCTAGATAGAGCTCTTAAGGATAGCGGAGTCAGGGGGTATGGGGAGAAGGCAGGAACGGGGTACTGATTGAGAATGATCAGCCATGATCACATTGAATGGCGGTGCTGGCTCGAAGGGCCAAATGGCCTCCTCCTGCATCTATTGTCTATTGTCTAGTGACTTTGACAAGGGCCAAATTGTTATGGCCAGACGACTGGATCAGAGCATCTGTGAAACAGCAAGGAATTTTTTTCCGCGACGCGCCGAGATCCGCTACGATTCGTTGAAGATTCCTCGCGATCATGCCCGCGACATCCCGGCGAACGTTCGGCGACAGTCTTGTCGCCGGCAGTGGCCTAGAGTGGGACAGGCCGTTTACAAGGTGAATAAGCATGAGCACCACAGTTACCCTGCTTTAATGGCACCGCATTTATCGCACAATGTTTATTTCTCCGCCCGGCAGAACCTTGCCGATTGTTGACATTGGCCTTGCGTTGCGAGAAGGACAGGCCTTGTAGTGACTTGATCTCCTCCCTTGGTAACCCTTACAGTGCCAGGACTGTGGTGAAGGTGCAGAACGCGCATGCAGGAACTGCAGATGCTGGTTCAAACCCAAGAAAGACTCAAAATGCTGGAGTAACTCTAATTGTCTGGAAACTCCAGTCTCAGAAGGTTTCGACCAGCCCGGACCCGGGGTAGATTGCCTGGCGCGAGGTGGGAGCTGAGATACCCCTCCGACGCGAGGTGTTACTCCAGCACCTTACGTCTATCTGAAGATGCAGATTCCCCCTCAACTACAGTTGTCCAATCCAGGCAACATCTGGAGTAACTCAGCGGGACAGGCAGCATCTCTGGAGAGAAGGAATGGGTGACGTTTTCCGGGTCGAGACCCTTCTTCAGACTTCAGACTTCAGAGCGCCCAGAAACGCACACAGGTCACGGGGAGAATGTGCAAACTCTGTACAGACAGCACCCGTAGTCAGGATCGATCCCGGGTCTCCGGCGCTGTGAGGCAGCAACTCTACCGCTGTGGGCCACGGTGCCTGCCGCCTCTTTCATGATTGATCAGTGCTGGTGGTAGAGGTTACGGGGAGAAGGCAGGAGAATTGGGTTTTGGAGGGAGAGATAGATCGGCCACGATTGAATGGCGGAGTAGAGTGGACTTGATGGGCCGAATGGCCTAATCTGCACCTGTAACTTATGAACTTACGGAGGGTGTAAAGATAAATAAATAGTTGGCAGCGTGTAACATTAGGATTTATTTTAAAATGAAAACTCTTTCTGAAAGAAGTCCCATTGCAATTACAGGCTCCCACCAGAGGGGCCAGTCTAACACCTCGTCTGAAGAAGGGTCTCGACCTGAAACATCACCCATTCCTTCTCTCCAGAGATGCTGCCTGACCCGCTGAGTTACTCCGGCATTTTGGGGATGCTGGAGGGGTCTATCAAGGGGAAGTTTTTCGGGAGTGGTTGAGCGGGTCTTCTGATCTTTAGGTTGCCGATCTCCAACCTGGTTTAACCTGTTCACTGCCCACCCCTGAGAGTACTTGGGTTCTTTTTTATTTGGAGATACAGCGCGGAAACAGGCCCTTTCAGCCCACCAGGTCCGCGCCGCCCAGCGATCCCCGCACACTAACACTATCCTACACACACTAGGGACAATGTTTACATTTACCAAGCCAATTAACCTACAAACCTGTACGTCTTTGGAGTGTGGGAGGAAACCGAAGATCTCGGAGAAAACCCACGCGGGTCACGGGGAGAACGTACAAACTCCGTACAGACAGCACCCGTAGTCAGGATGGAACCCGGGTCTCCGGCGCTGCATTCGCTGTAAGGCGGCAACTCTACCGCCGCGCCACCGTGACCGCTCTTATGGATAATAGTGAAAAAACACTTGGTAGTGAACAGGTTAAACCCAGAGGCTTAATTGAGGGGGGAACACATTGAAACATACAGAATAGTGAAAGGCTTGGATAGAGTGGATGTGGAGAGGATGTTTCCACTAGAGGGAGAGTCTAGGACCAGAGGTCACAGCCTCAGAATTAAAGGACGATCTTTCAGGAAGGAGATGAGGAGGAATTTCTTTAGTCAGAGGGTGGTGAATCTGTATGATTCTTTGCCACAGAAGGCTGTGGAGGCCAAGTCAGTGGATATATTTAAGGCAGAGATAGATAGATTCTTGATTAGTACGGGTGTCAGGGGTTATGGGGAGAAGGCAGGAGAATGGGGTTAGGAGGGAGAGATAGATCAGCCATGATTGAATGGCGGAGTAGACTTTTTGGGCTGAATGGCCTAATTCTACTCCTATCACATGACATTGCCTTATGATTCGAGGTACAGAGTGGAAACGGGCTTTTTGCTAGGCTTGTATAGAGTGGAATTTAGAAGGATGAGAGGGGATCTTATCGAAACGTATAAGATTATTAAGGGGTTGGACACGTTAGAGGCAGAAAACATGTTCCCAATGTTGGGGGAGTCCAGAACAAGGGGCCACAGTTGTTAAGAATAAAGGGTAGGCCATTTAGAACGGAGATGAGGAAAAACTGTTTCAGTCAGAGAGTTGTGAATCTGTGGAATTCTCTGCCTCAGAAGGCAGTGGTGGCCAATTCTCTGAATGCATTCAAGAGAGAGCTGGATAGAGCTCTTAAGGATAGCGGAGTCAGGAGGTATGGGGAGAAGGCAGGAACGGGGTACTGATTGAGATTGATCAGCCATGATCACATTGAATGGCGGTGCTGGCTCGAAGGGCCGAATGGTCTCCTCCTGCACCTGTTTTCTATGTTTCTGTGTTTGGCACAGACATTGTGGGCCGAATGTCTGTAATCAAGCCTTCCTCATGAGCCCTTATAAACATAATCTAGTCATATTTTGCACTCCACTAATAAGGGACGGTGGCGCAGTGGGTAACACCACTGCCTCACAGCACCAGAGACCCGGGTCCTATCTTGATCTTGGGTGCTTTCTGTGTGTGGAGTTTGCACCTTCTTCCTGTGACCTTGTGGGTTTTCACCGAGTGCTCCGGTTTCACCCCACGTCCCAAAGGCGTGCGGGAGAGTAGGTTAATTGACCTCGGTATATTTGCTCCATAGTGTTTAGTTTAGAGATACAGTGTGCACACAGGCCCATCGGCCCACCTGGTCCGTGCCGACCCGCGATCACCCCGTACACTAGTTATGGAGTCAAAGAGCCACAGAGTGATACAATGTGGAAACAGCTTCACAGAATCATAGAGTGATACAGTGTGGAAACAGGCCCTTCATAGAGTCACAGTGCGGGTCAGTGTGGTGTGGTGTGGTGTGGTGCGGGTCAGTGTGGTGTGGTGTGGTGTGGTGTGGTGTGGTGTGGTGTGGTGTGGTGTGGTGCGGGTCAGTGTGGTGTGGTGTGGTGTGGTGTGGTGCGGTGTGGTGTGGTGTGGTGTGGTGTGGTGCGGTGTGGTGTGGTGTGGTGTGGTGTGGTGTGGTGTGGTGTGGTGCGGGTCAGTGTGGTGTGGTGTGGTGGAGTGTGGTGTGGTGTGGTGCGGTGCGGTGTGGTGTGGTGTGGTGTGGTGTGGTGTGGTGTGGTGGTGTGTGGTGTGGTGGAGTGTGGTGTGGTGTGGTGTGGTGTGGTGTGGTGCGGTGCGGTGCGGTGCGGTGCGGTGCGGTGTGGTGTGGTGTGGTGTGGTGTGGTGTGGTGTGGTGTGGTGTGGTGCGGGTCAGTGTGGTGTGGTGGAGTGTGGTGTGGTGTGGTGCGGGTCAGTGTGGTGTGGTGGAGTGTGGTGTGGTGGGGTGTGGTGTGGTGTGGTGGGGTGTGGTGTGGTGTGGTGGGGTGTGGTGTGGTGCGGTGTGGTGTGGTGTGGTGGAGTGTGGTGTGGTGTGGTGTGGTGTGGTGTGGTGGGGTGTGGTGTGGTGCGGTGTGGTGTGGTGTGGTGGAGTGTGGTGTGGTGTGGTGTGGTGTGGTGTGGTGTGGGTCAGTGTGGTGTGGTGGAGTGTGGTGTGGTGTGGTGTGGTGTGGTGTGGTGTGGTGTGGTGCGGTGTGGTGTGGTGTGGTGGAGTGTGGTGCGGTGCGGTGTGGTGTGGTGCGGTGTGGTGTGGTGTGGTGTGGTGCGGTGCAGTGCGGTGTGGTGTGGTGTGGTGCGGTGCGGTGTGGTGTGGTGTGGTGGAGTGTGGTGTGGTGTGGTGTGGTGCGGTGCGGTGTGGTGTGGTGCGGTGTGGTGGAGTGTGGTGTGGTGTGGTGTGGTGCGGTGCGGTGCGGTGCGGTGCGGTGCGGTGCGGTGCGGTGTGGTGTGGTGCGGTGTGGTGTGGTGTGGTGCGGTGTGGTGTGGTGCGGGTCAGTGTGGTGTGGTGTGGTGTGGTGTGGTGTGGTGCGGTGCGGTGCGGTGTGGTGTGGTGTGGAGTGGGGCGGTGTGGGTCGGTGCGTGGCGGTGCGGTGTGGTGCGGGTCGGTGAGGGTCGATGCGGTTTGGTGTGGAGTGGAGGGCATCCTGAGGCCGGGCGGTTGCAGCTGGACATGTCTGTGCTGAATCGTCAGGCAGCAGGCAGGTCGCTGTGCCGGCTCAGGGGGCTGTAAAGTTGATTTAGCACCACGCTGTGTGTCACCCAATACTGTGTTGGATATTTCCTGGAATGCTGTGCTGTGTGTAAATCTGCCGAGGTTCTCAGTGGCGAGGGAATGCCAACACAGATGGCAGTCAGTGATTTAACGCACCACTCGAGCAGACACGGGAGAGCAGATGGAACAGAGGAAACTCCACAACCCCTTGGTTCACAGGCTCACTGTACACGGGCCACAATTAAACCTGGGACAGGTACAGTCAGCATAGATGTAACCCACACCAGGTCCAGGCCAGGTGTGGCCCTGACCAGGTACAGTCCTGTCCAGGTGTACGCACAGCAGGTACAGACTGGTACAGGTTTAGTTTAGTTTAGTTTAGAGATACAGTGCGGAAACAGGCCCTTCATGCCGACCGGGTCCGTGCCGACCAGCGATCCCCGCACACTAACACTATCCTACACCCACTAGGGACAATTTACATTTGCCCAGCCAATTAACCTACAAACCTGCACGTCTTTGGAGTGTGGGAGGAAACCGAAGATCTCGGAGAAAACCCACGCAGGTCACGGGGAGAACGTACAAACTCCGTACAGACAGCGCCCGTAGTCGGGATGGAACCTGAGTCTCCGGCGCTGCATTCGCTGTAAGGCAGCAACTCTACTGCTGCGCCATCATGCTATATTCTTAATTGTTCACTGTATGTTTGTGTTGTCACTTGTGAGCGGAGCACCAAGGCACATTCCTTGTATATGCACATACTTGGCCAATAAACTTATTCATTCATTCATTCATTCAAGACCAACTCTTCTCTGCCTACACATAATCCACATCCTTCCATTCCCTGCATGTCCATGTGCCTGTCCAGAAGTCTCTTAAATGCTGCAAATCCTTAAATGTGCACAAAATCATAAGAGGAGCAGATCGGGTAGACGCACAGAGTCTCTTGCCCAGAGTAGGGGAATCGAGGACCAGAGGACATGGGTTTAAGGTGAGGGGGGGAAAAATTTAATAGGAATCCGAGGGGTAACTTTTCCACACAGAGGGTGGTGGGTGTATGGAATGAGCTGCTAGAGGAGGTAGTTGAGGTTGGGACTATCCCAACGTTTTAAGGAGCAATTAGACAGGTACATGGATCGGACAGGTTTGGAGGGATATGGGCCAAATGCAGGCAGGCGGGACATGTTGGCCGGTGTGGTCAAGTTGGGCCGAAGGGCCTGCTTCCACACTGTGTGACTCTATGGAGAACGTACAAAACTCCGTACAGACAGCACCCGTGGTCGGGATGGAACCCGGGTCTCTGGCACTGTGAGGCAGCAGCTCTACCCGCTGCGCCACCGTGCGACCTACATACAGGGTCTGTCCCGGGGAACAGACGGACTTATTTTCCATTCTCAGGGCGGAGAGAGCCCCTCTTGCTTGACACAGCTGTTTGCCTTCAGAGAAAAGTCCTGACTCCAGAGCCGGGACTGATAAATTAATAGAGTTTGCATGTCAAACGTCTTCTGCAGATACTGAAACTGTACACGCAGGAAGAGAATTCGTAACAGAGTGCTGGGGATTTCACCGCTGATTTAATAAATGGGACAGGATGGATTTGGGGAACTGGATGCATAAATCTTCCCCCCGTCTAATTGGAAGGAAATTAACCTAAATCCAGCTCAGTATTTTCTTCTCTTTTTCTCAATGTCTATATAAATCCATCCATTTACATTCACCCAACTGTCCCGAGTCTCTGGCATTAGATTAATTGGACACAGAGTCCCCAGCTAAATCGGTCAGAACGAGAGGGGTATGTTTAGTTTAGGTCAGTTTAGTTCAGTTTAGTTAAGTTTAGTTTAGTTTAGTTTAGTTTAGTTTAATTTAGTTTAGTGTAATTCAGTTTATTGTCACGTATACCGAGGTACAGTGAAAAGCTTTTAGACTTTAGAGCTTAGAGATACAGTGCGGAAACAGGCCCTTCGGCCCACTGTGTCCGTGCCGACCAGCGATCACGCACCATCCTACACACACTCGGGACAATTTACAATTTTATCAAAGCCGTTTAACCTGCAAACCTGCACGTCTTTGGAGTGCGGGAGGAAACCGGAGCACCCGGAGAAAACTCAGGCAGTCATAGAGAGAACGTACAAACTCCGCACAGACAGCACCCGTAGTCAGGATCGAACCCGGGTCTCCGGCGCTGTGAGGCAGCAACTCTACCGCTGCGCCACTCTTGTGTACTAACCAATCAGCGGAAAGACAATACGTGCTTACAATCGAGCCGTGTACAGTGCACAGATACAGGGTAAAGGGTATAACGTGAATAAGGTTTAATGCAAGATAAGATCCAGTCTGTGGCTGAGAAATATACAGAACGTACAACAACGCAGCAGAGGACCAGGCCTCTCCACCTGCCATGCCCGTGCTGTGCTGAACACCATGCCAAGATAACCGAATCCCCTCCGCCTGCACATGATCCATATCCCTCCATCCCTTCATTCCCTGCATATCCATGCACCTGTCTAAAAGTCCCTTTAGGGCGCTGACGGTGGCGCAGCGGTAGAGTTGCTGCCTTACAGCGAATGCAGCGCCGGAGACCCGGGTTCCATCCCGACTACGGGCGCCATCTGTACGGAGTTTGTACGTTCTCCCCGTGACCTGCGTGGGGTTTTCTCCGAGATCTTCGGTGGTTTCCTCCCACTCTCCAAAGACGTGCAGGTATGTAGGTTGATTGGCTTGGTATAAATGTAAAAGGTTGTCCCTAGTGGGTGTAGGATAGTGTTAGTGTGCGGGGATCGCTGGCCGGCACGGACCCGGTGGGCCGAAAGGGCCTGTTTCCACGCTGTATCTCTAAACTAAACTAAAACTAAAACTAAGTGCCAATATGGTATCTGCCTCCACCACCACCCCTGGCAGCACGTTCCAGGCACCCACCACCACCCCTGGCAGCACGTTCCAGGCACCCACCACCACCCCTGGCAGCACGTTCCAGGCACCCACCACCACCCCTGGCAGCACGTTCCAGGCACCCACCACCCTCTGTGTAAAAAAACGTCCCGCACATCTCCCTTAAACTTTCCCCCCTCTTACAAAGATGCTCCCTCTAGTCTTTGATCTTTTTCCATCCTGGGGAAAATAGGTTTTGACTGTCTACTGTATCTATGCCTCTCACAAATTGATATACTTCTATCAGGTCTCCTCTCAAACTCTGGCGTTCCAGAGAAAACAACCAGGGCCTGTCAAACCTCCCCCTCCCTGGAGCTGTGAGGGAAGGAACTGCAGACGCTGGATAGGACTGGAGATAGACACAAGATGCTGGAGTAACTCAGCGGGTCAGGCAGCATCTCTGGAGAGAAGGAATGGGTGACGTTTCGGGTCGAGACCCTTCTTCAGACCACAAAAGGATATTCACCCGGAGTATACCTGAGATACAGGTAACAGAAAGAACATGCAAACTCCACACAGACAGCACAGGGGATCAGGATTGAACCCGGGTCTCTGGCTCTGTGAGGCAGCGGCTCCACCCGCTTTTAGTTTCCCTGTTTTTCTGCCGTTTACGAGCCGCTCATAGAGTCATAGAGTGACACAGTGTGGAAACAGGCCCTTCATAGAGTCATAGAGTGATACAGTGTGGAAACAGGCCCTTCATAGAGTCATAGAGTGATACAGTGTGGAAACAGGCCCTTCATAGAGTCATAGAGTGATACAGTGTGGAAACAGGCCCTTCGGCCCAACTCGCCCACACCGGCCAACAATGTCCCAGCTACCCTAGTCCCACTTGCCTGCGCTTGGTCCATATCCCTCCAAACCTGTCCTATCCATGTACCTGTCCAACTGTTTCTTAAATGATGGGATAGTCCCAGCCTCAACTACCTCCTCTGGCAGCTTGTTCCATACACCCACCACCCTTTGTGTGAAAAAGTTACCCCTCGGATTCCTATTAAATCTTTTCCCCTTCACCTTGAACCTATGTCCTCTGGTCCTCGATTCCCCTACTCTGGGCAAGAGACTCTGTGCATCTACCCGATCTATTCCTCTCATGATTTTGTACACCTCTGTTAGATCTCCCCCCATCCTGTAGGTTTGGCTCAGAGACATTCCCCTTTGCGTCCGTGCTCAGTCTGAACCCCCCACTGAACCCCCCCCCACCCTGCCTGGAGAAGGCTTCACCTCCCTGGCTGCCTGCCGTCAGGTCTCACTGCTTCTCCTCTCCTCCCCTCTGTCTGTCTGGATGTGCCCGCTGGGATTTTAGATCTCAGTGAGTCTGCAGCTGTTGGCACTTTGTTGAACTTCAGCAGCTCGTCAGTCTGGGAACTGAGACTGCAACAATCTCAGCTTCTACACTCATACGTTCTAGGAGCAGAATTAGGCCTTTCGGCCCATCGAGTCCACTCCACCATTCAATCAGAGCTGATCTGTCTCTTCCCCTCCTAACCCCATTCTCCTGCCTTCTCCCCATAACCCCTGACATCGAGTTCAAGATTTCAAAATGTCAGGATTTCAGGATTTCAAGATTTCAGGATTTCAGGATTTCAGGATTTCATGATTTCATGATTTCAAGATTTCAGTATTTCAAAATTTCAAGATTTCATGATTTCAAAATGTCAAGATTTCAAGATTTCAAAATCAATTTATTGTCACATACCAATTAAGGTACAGTGAAACTTCCAGTTTCCGGTGGGCCTCACTATGGCATTGGAGGCCCATGACAGAAAGGTCAGACTGGGAGTGGGAGCGGGAGTTGAAGTGCTCAGCCACCGGGAGATCAGGTTGGTTAAGGCGGACTGAGCGAAGCTGTTGAGCGAACCGATCGCCGAGCCTGCGTTATACTTTAGCGAGCAATTCTAAGTAAGTAAAGCAGGCTCAACACGCAATCTGTACACATTAACTCTTAAACCCCCGTCCTCCTCTACACATCAGAAGTAAAGTCAACGTCTCCAATGACCCCAATGAATTACCGATCTCTGCATATGCACCACAAGTAAGTATCCTATCAGCATGCATCACAGGTTGGTTTGGCAACAGCTCTGCCCAAGACCACAAGATAGTTCATAGGGTTGTGGTCCAGTCCGTCACACAGAGCAGACTCCCCACCATCGACTCCATCTACACTTCCCGCTGACCCGACCTCCCGCCTGATCTGACCACCTGGCTGTGCCATGTCTAAACTCTCCGCAATATCATGCGCCCTTGAGCGGAGCAGTTGCCCAACCATGCTGTCATGCATCCTGACAGTGTGCGCTCTGAAGAAGCGGCTTTGGAAGTTTCTGAGAGTCACTGGAGTCAAGTTGAATTTCCTCAGTCACTTCTGGAACTAGAGGCGTTAGTGTGCCTTCTTCAATGTGGTTGGTCCACGACAGATCATTGGTAATATTAGGGCATTCACGGTGGCGCAGCGGTAGAGTTGCCGCCTCACAGTGAATCCAGCGCCGGAGACCCGGGTTCCATCCCCACTACGGGTGCTGTCTGTACGGAGTTTGTACGTTCTCCCCGTGACCTGCGTGGGTTTTCTCCGAGATCTTCAGTTTCCTCCCACACTCCAAAGACGTACAGGTTTGTAGGTTAATTGGCTGGGCAAATGTAAAAATTGTCCCTAGTGGGTGTAGGATAGTGTTAATGTGCGGGGATCGCTGGTCGGCGCGGACCCGGTGGGCAGAAGGGCCTGTTTCCGCGCTGGATCTCTAAACTGAAAATTAACACCGAGGAACTCGAAGCTCTCAACCATTTCCACCTCGGCACCGTTGACGCTG
The DNA here is from genome assembly GCF_053455715.1 of Rhinoraja longicauda. Taxonomy (NCBI): domain Eukaryota; kingdom Metazoa; phylum Chordata; class Chondrichthyes; order Rajiformes; family Arhynchobatidae; genus Rhinoraja; species Rhinoraja longicauda. Next base: position 59,377,446 of record NC_135962.1, on the reverse strand, counting down.
ATTGGGGCATGTCCTCCACCAAGCTTGCCTGAGTCTTAAGTCCAGGAGGTAGTTATGCGGAATAAGTTAGCAGAGGAAGTGGCAGAGACAGATAGAATTTCAATGCTGGGATCCAGAAGCAAGACATGGATTTTGAATTTAAATTGAAGTAATTAAATAAATCTGGAATAAAAAATATCAGAATCAGCAGTGATGACCATGAAACCAAACCCACCTGGGTTGTTGCGAACCTTCAGGGAAGGCAGTCTCCATTCCCCCATCACTCACTGCCCCATCTCTATCTACCTCAACCTGAGACGAGGACTGAGATGAGGAGAAACCTTTTCACCCGGAGAGTTGTGAATCTGTGCAATTCTCTGCCGCAGAAGGCAGTGGAGGCCAATTCACTGGATGTATTCTAGAGAGAGTTAGATAGGGCTCTTAGGGCTAACGGAATCAAGGAACATGGGGATTTAGTTTTAGTTATACAGCGCGGTAACAGGCCCTTCGGCCCACCGGGTCCGCGCCGACCAGCGATCCCCACACATTAACACTATCCTACACACACTAGGGACAAATTTTACATTTACCGAGCCAATTAACCTACAAACCTGTACGTCTTTGGAGTGTGGGAGGGAACTGAAGATATCGGAGGAAACCCACGCAGGTCACGGGGAGAACGTACAATAGACAATAGACAAAGGAGGAGGCCATTCGGCCCTTCGAGCCAGCACCGCCATTCAATGTGATCATGGCTGATCATTCTCAATCAGTACCCTGTTCCTGCCTTCTCCCCATACCCCCTGACTCCACTATCCTTAAGAGCTCTATCTAGCTCTCTCTTGAATGCATTCAGAGAATTGGCCTCCACTGCCTTCTGAGGCAGAGAATTCCACAGATTCACAACTCTGACTGAAAAGGTTTTTCCTCATCTCCGTTCTAAATGGCCTACCCCTTATTCTAGAAACGGTGCCCCCTGGTTCTGGACTCCCCCAACATTGGGAACATGTTTCCTGCCTCTAACGTGTCCAACCCCTTAATAATCTTATATGTTTCGATAAGATCCCCTCTCATCCTAAATTCCAGTGTATACAAGCCTAATCACTCCAGTCTTTCAACATATGGCAGTCCCGCTATTTTGGGAATTAACCTAGTAAACCTAAGCTGCACTCCCTCAATAGCAAGAATATCCTTCCTCAAATTTGGAGACGAAGTGCGGTCTCACCAGGGCCCTGTACAACTGCAGAAGGACCTCTTTGTTCCTATACTCAACTCCTCTTGTTATGAAGGCCAACATTCCATTGGCTTTCTTCACTGCCTGCTGTACCTGCATGCTTCCTTTCAGTGACTGATGCACTAGGACACCCATATCTCGTTGTACGTCCCCTGTTCCTAACTTGACACCATTCAGATAATACTCTGCCTTCCTATTCTTACCACCAAAGTGGATAACCTCACACTTATCCACATTAAACTGCATCTGCCATGCATCCGCCCACTCACACAACCTGTCCAAGTCACCCTGCAACCTCATAGCATCTTCCTCACAGTTCACACTACCACCCAGCTTTGTATCATCTGCAAATTTGCTAATGGTACTTTTAATCCCTTCATCCAAGCCATTAATGTATATTGTAAATAGCTGCGGTCCCAGCACCGAGCCTTGCGGTACCCCACTAGTCACTGCCTGCCATTCTGAAAGGGACCCATTTATCCCCACTCTTTGCTTTCTGTCTGTCAACCAATTTTCTATCCATGTCAGTACCCTACCCCCAATACAATGTGCTCTAATTTTGCCCACTAATCTCCTATGTGGGACCTTGTAGAAGGCTTTCTGAAAGTCGAGGTACACCACATCCACCGGCTCTCCCCTGTCAATTTTCCTAGTTACATCCTCAAAAAATTCCAGTAGATTAGTCAAGCATGATTTCCCCTTTGTAAATCCATGCTGGTTTGAAACGATCCTGTTACTGCTATCCAAATGCTCCGCAATTTCGTCTTTTATAATTGACTCCAGCATCTTCCCCACCACTGATATGTGACTCTGTGTCTCTGTGACTCTGTGTCTCTGTGTCTCTGTGTCTCTGTGTCTCTGTGACTGTGTGTGTCTCTGTGTCTCTGTGACTCTGTGTCTCTGTGACTCTGTGTCTCTGTGTCTCTGTGTCTCTGTGACTCTGTGACCCTGTCTCTGTGTCTCTGTGTCTCTGTGTCTCTGTGTCTCTGTATCTCTGTGTCTCTGTGACTGTGTGTGTCTCTGTGTCTCTGTGACTCTGTGTCTCTGTGTCTCTGTGTCTCTGTGTCTCTGTGACTCTGTGTCTCTGTGACTCTGTGTCTCTGTGTCTCTGTGTCTCTGTGTCTCTGTGTCTCTGTATCTCTGTGTCTCTGTGACTGTGTGTGTCTCTGTGTCTGTGTCTCTGTGTCTCTGTGTCTCTGTATCTCTGTGTCTCTGTGACTGTGTGTGTCTCTGTGTCTGTGTCTCTGTGTCTCTGTGTCTCTGTGTCTCTGTGACTGTGTCTCTGTGTCTCTGTGTCTCTGTGTCTCTGTGTCTCTGTGTCTCTGTGTCTGTGTCTCTGTGTCTCTGTGTCTCTGTGACTGTGACTCTGTGTCTCTGTGTCTCTGTGTCTCTGTGTCTCTGTGTCTCTGTGTCTGTGTCTCTGTGTCTCTGTGTCTCTGTGTCTCTGTGTCTCTGTGACTCTGTGTCTCTGTGACTCTGTGTCTCTGTGTCTCTGTGTCTCTGTGACTCTGTGTCTCTGTGTCTCTGTGTCTCTGTGTCTCTGTGTCTCTGTGACTCTGTGTCTCTGTGATGAAATGTGGGTGAGAAGTCTGGGTTGGGAATGTGAAGAGACCCGTCTGGCGACAGAGAGAGGCAACTCTGTGAGACGTTCCCTTCCCTGCCACAGTACTTTGTACATCATCAACAGAGCCAGGGGGGGTAGTCGACCATCTGTAGCCAAGTCAGAGCTCCACTAGGGGAAATGTCCAGCCCTGTTTTCCTTGGACAGACGGAGCTGGGATCTGCGACGTTCCTCAGTTACTCTGCGGTCAGGAATTCCAAAGCCTTTCCAACACCAGAGGCTTTGATGTTATTGTTTGTAACTGAGGGGGTTTTCCACCCAGGACCCTGCCTCTGGGTCAACCTCTTCCAAGTCGTGTGATGAATTTGGCAGGGTTGGACATTACAGTTGAGTTTATTGTCACGTGTACCGAGGTACAGTGAAAAGCTTTCGTTGCGCGCTGTCCAGTCAGCGGAAAGACAAAACATGATTACAATCGAGCCATTTAGAAACATAGAAAATGGGTGCAGGAGGAGGCCATTTGGCCCTTCGAGCCAGCACCAACATTCAATGTGATCATGCCTGATCATCCACAATCAGTAACCCGTGCCTGCCTTCTCCCCATATCCCCTGATTCCACTAGCCCCTAGAGCTCTATCCAACTCTCTTTTAAATTCATCCAGTGAATTGGCCTCCACTGCCTTCTGTGGCAGAGAATTCCACAAATTCACAACTCTCTGCGTAAAAAGGTTTCTTCTCACCTCGGTGTTAAATGGCCTCCCCTTTATTCTTAAACTGTGGCCCCTGGTTCTGGACTCCCCCAACATTGGGAACGTTTTTCCTGCATCTAGCTTGTCCAGTGTATTGATTTAGATTTTAGATTTAGAGATACAGCGCGTCAGCGCCGCCCAGCGATCCCCGCACACTAACACCATCCTACACACACTAGGGACAATGTTTACATTTAACCAGTCGATTAACCTACAACACCTGCACGTCTTTGTAGTGTGGGATGAAACCGAAGATCTCGGAGAAAACCCACGCAGGTCACGGGGAGAACGTACAAACTCCGTACAGACGGCGCCCGTAGTCGGGATGGAACCCGGGTCTCCGGCGCTGCATTCGCTGTGAGGCGGCAACTCTACCGCTGTGCTACCGTGACCGCCCATCTTCTGGCACTCCACAGTGTGTCTCCACGGACTAAGATTCAGATGGTACCCAGCTTGTGTCCCTGACCCACAGCCATGCGACTTGATATTACACTGGGCCTTTTGTCATTCCCCTCGACCAGCCTTGGCCAATTAATAATCTTTAATACCCCTCTGTTGACAGGATGGAATTAACCGCATAGTTTTGTTTGGAGAAAATAAGCGGTCCTTCTACCTTACAGTATGAGTCAGTCTTAATCCATGCTTAACCTGACTGCCAGTCACGATGGTTGGGAATCAGTTCTATTTGGTTCAGCAGAAGTGGAGAAGGTCACAGGGGAAGGGAGGGGGGGGGATTGGGGGGTGGAGGGGTTTGGGGGGGGCGTTCCCAGAGAGAGACAGAGTTGGCACAGAAGACACAAAAAGCTACAGTAACTCAGAGGGTCAGGCAGCACCTCTGGAGAAAAGGAATAGGTGACGTTTCGGGTCATGGAAACATAGGAAATAGGTGCAGTGGGAGGCCATTCGGCCCATCGAGCCAGCACCGCCATTCATTGTGATCAAGGCTGATCATTCAGGGGCCACAGTTTAAGAATAAGGGTAGGCCATTTAGAACGGAGATGAGGAAAAACTTTTTCAGTCGGAGAGTTGTGAATCTGTGGAATTCTCTGCCTCAGAAGGCAGTGGAGGCCGATTCTCTGAATGCATTGAAGAGAGAGCTAGATAGAGCTCTTAAGGATAGCGGAGTCAGGGGGTATGGGGAGAAGGCAGGAACGGGGTACTGATTGAGAATAATCAGCCATGAATGGCGGTGCTGGCTCGACGGGCCGAATGGCCTACTCCTGCACCTATTGTCTATTGTCTATTGTCATCCACAATCAGTAACCCGTGCCTGCCTTCTCCCCATAACCCTTCATTCCACTAGCCCCTAGAGCTCTATCTAACTCTCTTTTAGATTCATCCAGTGAATCGGCCTCCACTGCCCTCTGTGGCAGAGAATTCCACAAATTCACACCTCTCTGGGTGAAAAAGAAGGGTGGAGACCCTCTTCAGACCGATAGTCAGGGGAAAGGGAGACGAGAGATATAGACGGTGATGTAGAGAGATATCGAACAACGGAATGAAAGATGTGCGAAAATAGTAACGATGATAAAGGAAACAGGGGCATTGTTATCTGTGGGCTAGGTGAAAACGAGTTACAGACAATGAGAATCAACAAGACGGCTTTGAAGCTGGTACGACTTGGGTGGGGGGTGGGATGGAGAGAGAGGGGGGGATGCAAGGGTTACCTGAAGTTAGATAAGTCAATGTTCATACCGCTGGGGTGTAAGCTGCCCAAGCGAAATATGAGGTGCTGCTCCTCCAATTTGCGCTGGGCCTCACTCTGACAATGGAGGAGGCCCAGGACTGAAAGGTCAGTGTGGGAGTGGGAGGGGGAGTTGAAGCGTTTGGCAACCAGGAGATCAGGTAGGTCCAAGCAGATGGTCCACTGAATGACAATATCGTCAGTGAAATGCAAATATCTTCTTTTGCCAATAAAGGCATTTTCAAAGCCCAGAAATCAAGGCAAGATTATAGTTAAGCCTCATAATAATTATCCTCATTACACATAACCACAGCAGTCCAAGGATAAATCAAATTTTAATATATTTATGCACGTAAAAGTTAATACTGAAATCAAGAGGATGAATATGATCCACAATCATTTCATGTCATTGGAATTTAAGGTTTTTAAATTTTGACAACTTTAACTCATTAAGTCATGGAAGGACAAGAATTTAACGGGGAGAATGTTTAGGTTTATAATTGTCAGGCGTACTGAGGTACAGTGAGAAGCTTTCTTTGAGAAACATAGACAATCGGTGCAGGAGGAGGCCATTCGACCCTTTGATTCAATATGATTTAGATTTAGATTTAGAGATACAGTGCGGAAACAGGCCCTTCGGCCCACCGGGTCCGCGCCGCCCAGTGATCCCCGCACACTAACACTATCCTACACACACTAGGGACAATTTTTTTAAAACATTTGTCCAGCCAATTAACCTACATACCTGTACGTCTTTGGAGTGTGGGAGGAAACCGAAGATCTCGGAGAAAACCCACGCAGGTCACGGGGAGAACGTACAAACTCCGTACAGAGTCAGGATCGAACCTGGGTCTCCAGCGCTGCATTCACTGTAGGCAGCAACTCTACCGCTGCGCCACCGTGCCTGATCATACACAATCAATACCCCGTTCCTGCATACCTCCCCCCCTCCATATCCCTTGATTCCGTTAGCCCGAAGAGCTAGATCTGCCTCTCTCTTGAAAACATCAGAGGAGGAGTGGAGAGAGTTGGAGATGGCTATGGATGCTCGACAAGGGGCCAGTAAGGAGGAACCCGGAGGGGGAGGGGGAGGGGGGGGTGTGTCTTACCTTCCGGACCCTCCTGGTTGGCTGTGGGAGGCGAAGGCTGAAGGTGTCCGGGCGAGGAGAGGGGCGATGGATCGCTGGACGATCTGACTATCCGCGGTCTAGGCTTAAGCTCAGGGGTGACCGCGCTTTTGCAGTTGCAGCTCCTAGACTGTGGAACAGCATCCCTCTCCCCATTAGAACTGCCCCCTCTATCGACTCCTTTAAGTCCAGGCTCAAAACCTATTTCTACTCCCTAGCGTTTGAGGCCCTCTGAGGTTAACTAACCAGGTTAATTCCCGGAATGGCGGGACTGTCATATGTTGAAAGACTGGAGCGACTAGGCTTGTATACACTGGAATTTAGAAGGATGAGAGGGGATCTTATCGAAACGTATAAGATTATTAAGGGGTTGGACACACGTTAGAGGCAGGAAACATGTTCCCAATGTTGGCGGAGTCCAGAACCAGGGCCACAGTTTAAGAATAAGGGGTAGGCCATTTAGAACGGAGATGAGGAAAAACGTTTTCAGTCAGAGAGTTGTGAATCTGTGGAATTCTCTGCCTCAGAAGGCAGTGGAGGCCAATTCTCTGAATGCATTCAAGAGAGAGCTGGATAGAGCTCTTAAGCATAGAAGAGTCAGGGGGTATGGGGAGAAGGCAGGAACGGGGTACTGATTGAGAATGATCAGCCATGATCACATTGAATGGCGGTGCTGGCTCGAAGGGCCGAATGGCCTACTCCTGCACCTATTGTCTATTGTCTATTAGGGCGCTGTGAACTGTTTACGTATGTGCTGTTATGTTTGTGTCCCATTGTATGTTCGTTCTTATGTACAGCCCTTTGGTCAACGTGGGTTGTTTTTAAATGTGCTATACAAAATAAAAT
>NC_135962.1:59365625-59369766 GCF_053455715.1 Rhinoraja longicauda | reverse complement strand
CCCCCGTCAGTATCAACGTGGCCCGGAGAACCAGGAGATTCCACTTCTTGCAAACGAACGTAGAACAGAACAGCTCAGGGTCGGGCACGAAGACAGACAGACACAGAATGCTGGAGTATGTGAATGTGTGTGTGTGTGTGTGTGTGTGTGTGTGTGTGTGTGTGTGTATACGTGTGTGTGTGCGTGTGTGTGTATACGTGTGTGCGTGTGTGTGTGTGAGAGTGTGTGTGTACGTGTGTGTGTGTATACGTGTGTGCATGTGCGAGTGCGTGTGAGTATGTATTTGTGTGTGTGAGAGTGCGCGTGTGTGTGAGAGAGTGCGCGTGTGTGTGCGTGTGTGTGTGTGCGAGTGTGTGAGTATGTATTTGTGTGTGTGTGAGTATATTTGTGTGTGTGCGTGTGTGTGTGAGAGTGTGTGTGTGAGTGTGTGTGTGAGTGAGTGTGTGAGTATATATTTGTGCGTGTGAGTATATCTGTGTGTGTGTGCGTGTGTGTGTGTGAGAGTGTGAGTGAGTGTGTGAGTATGTATTTGTGTGTGTGCGTGAGCGTGTGTGTGTGTGCGTGTGTGAGTGTGTGCGTGTTTTTTGATTGTCTGTACGGAGTTTGTACGTTCTCCCCGTGACCTGCGTGGGTTTTCTCCGAGATCTTCGGTTTCCTCCCACACTCCAAAGACGTGCAGGTTTGTAGGTTAATTGACTGGGTAAATGTAAAAATTGTCCCTAGTGTGTGTAGGATAGTGTTAATGTGCGGGGATCGCTGGTCTGCGCGGACCCGGTGGGCCGAAGGGCCTGTTTCTGCGCTGTATCTCTAAACTAAACGAAACTAAAACAAAATGCGTGTCAGTGTGAGACCCGATCTGCGTGGTTTAGTGTAAATGAGTGTTAAACCGTTAACTGATCGGAGTGTAAGAAAATAACTGCAGATGCAGGTACAAATCGAAGGTATTTATTCACAAAATGCTGGAGTAACTCAGCGGGTCAGGCAGCATCTCAGGAGAGAAGGAATGGGTGACGTTTCGGGTCGAGACCCTTCTTCAGACTGAAACGTCACCCATTCCTTCTCTCCTGAGATGCTGCCTGACCTGCTGAGTTACTCCAGCATCTTGTGAATAAATAACTGATCGGAGTAAGGAGCGGAGGCGGACGAGGGGAGACCTGATACAAGTTTATAAAATAGTGAAAGGCGTAGATAGGGCAGACAGTCAGAACATTTCTACCCGGGGTGGAAATGGCAAAGACTAGAGGGGCATGGCTTTAAGGTGAGTGGGGCAAAGGGTTAAAGGAGATGAGCGGGTCAGGTTTGGGTTTACACAGAGGGTGGTGGGCGACTGGAACCACCAGGTGTCAGGGGTGCTGGTGGAGGCAGATACGATAGTGGCGTTTAGGAGGTTTTTGGACAGGCACATGGATATGTAGGGAATGGAGGGGATTGTGGATCATGGGCAGGCAGAGGAGAATAGTTTCACCTGGCGTCATGTACAGCACGGACATTGTGGGCCGAATGGCCAGGTCATAGTTTCATTCTCGACAGAGATGCTGCCTGACCCGCTGACAATAGACAATAGGTGCAGGAGGAGGCCATTCGGCCCTTCGAGCCAGCACCGCCATTCAATGTGATCATGGCTGATCATTCTCAATCAGTACCCCGTTCCTGCCTTCTCCCCATACCCCCTGACTCCGCTATCCTTAAGAGCTCTATCTAGCTCTCTATTGAATGCATTCAGAGAATTGGCCTCCACTGCCTTCTGAGGCAGAGAATTCCACAGATTTACAACTCTCTGACTGAAACTCCAGCACTGAGTAACGCTGAGTTACTCCAGCACTCTGTGAAACATCACCTATCCATGTTATCCACAGATGCTGCCTGACCCGCTGAGTTACTCCAGCACTCTGTGTCTAGACCTGATCCTGTGCTGAATTGTCCTATGACAAACAAGAAGCGACACCGTTCTCCACGCCCCTTGAGATATTGATGAGCGGGTATGTGTGTGTGTGTGTGTGTGTGCGTGTGTGTGTGAGCGAGTGTATGTATACCTGAGCACATGGTGAACGTACACACAGACAGCGCCCGGAGTCAGGATCGAACCCGGGTCTCCGGCGCTGCGAGGCAGTAACTCTACCGCTGCGCCATTGCGCTGCCCTTTACAGAACTAACTCAGCACGACATATAATGAATGACACACACCTCGCTATTTCACGAGTGCAAACACAGACGAGACATGTCACAGAGTCCTACAGTGATACAGCGTGGAAACAGGCCCTTCGGCCCAACTCGCCCACACCGGCCAACAATGTCCCAGCTACCCTAGTCCCACTTGCCTGCGCTTGGTCCACAACCCTCCAAACCTGTTCTATCCATGTACCTGTCCAACTGTTTCTTAAACGATGGGATAGTCCCAGCCTCAACTACCTCCTCTGGCAGCTTGTTCCATACACCCACCACCCTCTGTGTGAAAATGTTACCCCTCGGATTCCTATTAAATCTTTTCCCCTTCACCTTGAACCTATGTCCTCTGGTCCTCGATTCCCCTACTCTGGGCAAGACTCTGTGCATCTACCCGATCTATTCCTCTCATGATTTTGTACACCTCTATAAGATCACCCCTCATCCTCCTGCGCTCCATGGAATAGAGACCCAGCCTACTCAACCTCTCCCTGTAGCTCACACCCTCTAGTCCTGGCAACATCCTCGTAAATCTTTTCTGAACCCTTTCAAGCTTGACAATATCTTTCCTATAACACGGTGCCCAGAACTGAACACAATATTGTAAATGCGGTCTCACCGACGTCTTATACAACTGCAACATGACCTCCCAACATGTCCACTCCACAATCCGATTTAATCGCGCTTAACCGACCGAGAGACACAGTTTTCACATTTACACAGTCGCGCCGAATTGTAGTTTCAGACGCACCCACACGGGCCTCTCCTGTGCGCGCACCTTCGCCCATAAAGCATGCAAGAGGCAAGATAGAAACATAGAAAATAGGTGCAGGAGGAGGCCATTTGGCCTTTAGAGCCAGCACCGCCATTCATTGTGATCATGGCTGATCATCCACAATCAGTACCCCGTGCCTGCCTTCTAACCATATCCCTTGATTCCACTAGCCCACAGAGCTCTATCTAACTCTCTTTTAAATTCATCCAGTGAATTGGCCTCCACTGCCCTCTGTGGCAGAGAATTCCACAAATTCACAACTCTCTGGGTGAAAAAGTTCCATCTCACCTCAGTTTTAAATGGCCTCCCCTTTATTTTTAGACTGTGTGGCCCCTGGTTCTGGACTCGCCCAACATTGAGGACATTTTTCCTGCATCTAACTTGTCCAGTCCTTTTATAATTTTATACGTCTCTCTATAAGATCCCCTCTCATCCTTCTAAACTTCAGCGAATACAAGCCCAATCTTTACAATTTTTCCTCGTATGACAGTCCCACCATCCCGGAGATTAACCTGGTGAACCTACGCTGCACTGCCCCAATAGCAAGGACGTCCTTCCTCAAATTAGGAGACAAAAACTGCACACAATACTCCAGATGTGATCTCACCAGGGACCCGTACAACTGCAGAAGAATCTCTTTATTCCTATCCTGAAATCCTCTCGTAATGAAAGCATATGGGAACAAGACACAGAGTACTGGAGGAACCCAGCGGGCCAGAAAGCATCTTCGTTTAGTTTAGAGATACAGCGCGGAAACAGGCCCTTCGGCCCACCGAGTCCGCGCCGACCAGCGATCCCCGCACATTAACACTATCCTATACCCACTGCCAATTAACCTACAAACCTGTACGTCTTTGGAGTGTGGGAGGAAACCGAAGATCGCGGAGAAAACCCACGCAGGTCACGGGGAGAACGTACAAACTCCGTACAGACAGCACCCGTAGTCAGGATCGAACCCGGGTCTCCGGCGCTGCATTCGCTGTAAGGCAGCAACTCTACCGCTGCGCCACCCGTTTGTGGAGATGGAGACCACCGTTCGCTCCCTAGAGCCGCTACCGCCATCCAATAACTTTAACCGCGTCTTCACTTCCCCGCACTTTCCCCAAATCCTTTCACTCTCAAAATATCCAATAAATCAGCGCAGGAAGGAACTGCAGACGCTGGTTTACACCGGAGACAGACACAAAGTGCTGGAGTAACTGC
>NC_135962.1:59355625-59358125 GCF_053455715.1 Rhinoraja longicauda | reverse complement strand
CACGGGGGGGGGGGGGCACGGTGTGGGGTGGGGGTGGGGGTGAAGAGAAAAGCAACGGGAGATTAATTTTATGTTTTTTTAATTGGAATTAACTTTCACGATCAGGATCATATGTCTCGCTCACACCCCGAGAGTGAGTGTATGCGTGCGTGTGTGAGAGAAAGAGTGAGTGTACGTGTGTGTATGTGTGAGAGAAGGTGAATTAGTGGATGCGTGCATGTCTGTATGATGTGTGTGTGTGTTTGAGTGTGTGTGTTTGCGTGCGCGTTAGTCTGTATGTACGTGTTTGTGTGTTTGAGTATGTGTGTATGTGTGTGAGTGTATGTGTGCGTGTGTGTCTGTGTGCGTGTGTTTGTGTGAGTGAGTGTATGCGCGTGTGAGTGCGTGTGTAAGTGTGTGCGTGTGTGTGTGTGAGGTGGGTTCTCCCTGGCACACTCGCCCACTCTGAGCCGGAGTCTTTGACCTCCCGGGTCCCGGACTGACACCTCGTCCCGGCCGGAACCCCCCACACAGAGCCCGATACAGGGGCGGTCACGGTTCACAGCGCCGGAGACCCGGGTTCCATCCCGACTACGGGCGCTGTCCGTACGGGAGTTTGTACGTTCTCCCCGTGACCCGCGTGGGTTTTCTCCGGGCTGCTCTGGTTTCCTCCCACACTCCAAAGACGTGCAGGTTTGTAGGTTAATTGGTTTCGGTATAAAATGTAAATAGTCCCTAGTGTGTGTAGGATAGTGTTAATGTGCGGGGATCGCTGGGCGGCGCGGACCCGGTGGGCCGAAAGGCCTGTTTCCGCGCTGTATCTCTAAACGAAACTAAAACTGGACTCAACTAAACTGAAGAAGGGTCTCGCCCCGAAACGTCACCCATTCCTCCTCACCACAGATGCTGCCTGTCCCGCTGAGTTACTCTCCCCAGATGCTGCCTGTCCCGCTGAGTCTCTCCGGAGATGCTGCCTGTCCCGCTGAGTTACCCCAGCATTTTTGTGTCTGTCTGAACTAACCCCAGAGTTTAGTGCAGAGTTTAGTGGCCGGGTTGTACGCGACCCTTGTCAAGGCTTCAACGTAGATTCCAAGTTCGGCGCCGCGATTTTAACGATAGTATGAGAAGATAACTGCAGATGCTGGTACAAATCGAAGGTATTTATTCACAAAATGCTGGAGTAACTCAGCGGGTCAGCAGCATCTCAGGAGAGAAGGAATGGGTGACGTTTCGGATCGAGACCCTTCTTCAGACTGAAGAAACGTCGCCCATTCCTTCTCTCCTGAGATGCTGCCTGACTGCTGAGTTACTCCAGCATTTTGTGAATAAATACCATATTTTAACGATGGTTTTTAAAATATAAAGTGTCAATGTTTAATCGCGGCGGGTGGGTCGACCGGGTCGTCTTTGAAGCGCCTGATCGTGTTAGTGGATTTTCATAGCTGTTAATGGATCTCAAAACACTGTTCCTGGGGGACTGTTGGGGGGAGTCCAGAACCAGGGGCCACAGTTTAAGAATAAGGGGTAGGCCATTTAGAACGGAGACGAGGGAAAACTTTTTCAGTCAGAGAGTTGTGAATCTGTGGAATTCTCTGCCTCAGAAGGCAGTGGAGGCCAATTCTCTGAATGCATTCAAGAGAGAGCTAGATAGAGCTCTTAAGGATAGCGGAGTCAGGGGGTATGGGGAGAAGGCAGGAACGGGGGTACTGATTGAGAATGATCAGCCATGATCACATTGAATGGCGGTGCTGGCTCGAAGGGCCGAATGGCCTCCTCCTGCACCTATTGCCTGTTGACTTGGGTACCTGATAGAAGCGGTAAATGGAGACTATTGTTTGTTACCGGCCTCAACCCCGCTACTGGAGTTGTGTGTGTTAGTTTCTGTTCGGTTTATATTTAGTAGAAATAAAGTTTCTTAAAATTAACCAAATTAACTCGATTTTGGGATTGGCGCGTTGTTCGTTAAAATTGGGTTTAGTTTGAAACGAAATTTAAAAACAGACCCCACTTATGTTTGTTCCACCGCCGCGGAATCCAATGAACGCCCGGGATTGAAACGGAGATTGGTTTTAAACAGCGTTGATTACATTAAACTGCCTATTTTGTTAGTGGATTAGCCATCCCAACGGAGCAAGTGGAGGTGAGGAAGGTGAGATTGCTAGCGGCTTGGAGGGAGGGAAGGAGAGAGGGAGGGAGGGAGAGAGGAGGAGGGAGGGGGGGAGGACAGAATGTGGGGGAGAGAGATGGTGGAGAAGAGAGGGGGCAGAGAGAGAGAAAGGGGGAAAGAGAAGGCGGGAGAGGGGGGAGGGAGGGGGAGAGAGAAAGGGGGAGAGAGGAAGAGGGGGGAAGAAAGGGGGAGAAAAAGGGAGCAGATAATAAGGGGGGAGTGCGGTGAAAGGGGGAAGAGAGGGGGGAGAGAGGGGGAGCGAGAGGGGAGGGAGAGAGAGAGAGAGGGAGAGGGGGAGAGAGAATGGGAGAGAGGGAGAGGGGGAGAGAGAAGGGGAGAGAGAGGAGAGAGAGG
>NC_135962.1:59348125-59350625 GCF_053455715.1 Rhinoraja longicauda | reverse complement strand
ATCCATGTACCTGTTTTTTCAAATGCTGTCATAGTCCCTGCCTCAAATACCACCTCCGGCAGCTCGTTCCATATACCCACCACCCTCTGAGTGAAAACGTTTCCGATTGGGTTTGCATTAAATAGAAACATAGAAACAGAGGCCATTTAGAACGGTGATGAGGAAAAACCTTTTCAGTCAGAGAGTTGTAAATCTGTGGAATTCACTGCCTCAGAAGGCAGTGGAGGCCAATTAGACAATAGACAATAGTCAATAGACAATAGGTGCAGGAGGAGGCCATTCGGCCCTTCGAGCCAGCACCGCCATTCAATGTGATCATGGCTGATCATTCTCAATCAGTACACCGTTCCTGCCTTCTCCCCATACCCCCTGACTCCGCTATCCTTAAGAGCTCTATCCAGCTCTCTCTTGAATGCATTCAGAGAATCTAAAAAGAGAGAGCTGGATAGAGGTCTTAAGTGTAACGGAGTCAGGGGGTATGGGGAGAAGGCAGGAACGGGGGTACTGATTGAGAATGATCAGCCATGATCACATTGAATGGTGGTGCTGGCTCGAAGGGCCGAGTGGCCTCCTCCTGCACCCATTGTCTATTGTCTAACATCCTCGTAAATATTTTCTGTATTCTTTCCAGCTTAACAACAGGGGTTATCAAAACTGAATGTAGCCTCTATTGTTTAAAACAGGTGTAGGAGGAGGCCATTTGGCCCTTCGAGCCAGCACGTTGTAAATCTTCTCTGCACTCTTTCCAGCTAAGACACAAAATGCTGGAGTAACTCAGCGGGACAGGCAGCATCTCTGGAGAGAAGGAATGGGTGACGTTTCGGGTTCATAAGAAGGGCCACTCGTTCCTTCTCTCCAGAGGTGCTGCTGCCTGGCCCGCTGAGTTACTCCAGCACTTTGTGTCTATCTTCGGTTCAAAGCAGCATCTGCAGTTCCGTCCAGCTTCTAGTGTGTGTCCATTGTTTGGTGCTTTTAGTTCGCGTTTGAGTTCTCCTGCATCTTTCTCAGTCAGTTTACATTAGCCCTTGAAGCTCAGCTGGTGGGAAGCAGAGGGGTTTATCTGCTGCCAAGATGACCTCACGACCAACACCCACGAATGGAATAGACCTCCTCCTTGTCCGTCTGATGCCGGAGCCAACAGTCCCTTGTGTGACCTTGATGTCCACAGCAGGGGGTCCTGATTACAGGCCAGTCTGATGAGTCAGTTGGCTTTAGCCCGATAAACTCTGGACTCCAACAATGACCCTTCTTTGTCTCAGAATCACAGAGTCACAATAACAGGACGCACCTTCAGAAAGGCGACAGAAACACAGAAACATAGAAAATAGGTGCAGGAGGAGGCCATTTGGCCCTTCGAGCCAGCACTGCCATTCATTGTGATCATGGCCGATCATCCACAATCAGTAACCCGTGCCTGCCTTCTCCCCATATCCCTTGATCCCGCTAGCCCCCTAGAGCTCTATCTAACTCTCTTTTAAATTCATGCAGTGAATTGGCCTCCACTGCCTTCTGTGGCAGAGAATTCCACAAATTCACAACTCTCTGGGTGGAAAAAGTTTTTTCTCACCTCAGCTTTAAATGGCCTCCCCTTTATTCTAAGACTGTGTGGCCCCTGGTTCTGGACTCCCCCAACATTGGGAACATTTTTCCTGCATCTAGCTTGTCCGGTCCTTTCATGATTTTACACGTGTCTATAAGATCCCCTCTCATCCTTCTAAACCAGAGAATGAGGAGCAATATCTTCAGCCAGAGGGCAGTAAATCTTTAGACTTCAGAGACACAGCGCGGAAACAGGCCATTCCGCTCACCGAGTCCGCGCCGACCAGCGATCCCTCCCTGTACACCACCACGATCCTACACATGCAAGGGACAATTGACAATTTTTTACCGAAGCCAATTAACCCACAAACCTCTACGTCTTTGGAGTGTGGAGCAAACCGGAGCAAACAGGCATGTAGGTTAATTGGTTGGGTAAATGTGAAAATTGTCCCTAGTGGGTGTAGGATAGATAGTTAATGTACGGGGATCACTGGGCGGCACGGACTTGGAGGGCCGAAAAGGCCTGTTTCCGGCTGTAGATATATGATATGATATGATATGATATGAAAACCCACGCAGGTCACGGGGAGAATGTACAAACTCATTACAGACAGCGCGCGTAGTCAGGATCGAACCCGGGTCTCCGGCGCTGAGAGCCAGCGTCTCTACTGCCGCGCCACCGTGCTGCCCGACTCTGTGGAATTCATTGGGTATTTCTAAGGTGGAAAATGACAGATTCTTGTTCAATACGGCCTTCGGGGTTACGGGGAGAAGGCAGGAGAGTGGGATTGAGAGGGAAAGATAAATCAGCCATGATTGTGGGGCCGAATGGTCTACTTCTGCTCCTATGACTTACGGTGCCCTCCATAATGTCAACCACCCGATCTGAACCCAATTGAGCATGCCTTTGATATGCTGAAGAGAAAACTGAAGGGGACTAGCCCCCAAAAACAAGCATAAG
>NC_135962.1:59333125-59343125 GCF_053455715.1 Rhinoraja longicauda | reverse complement strand
CGTACTGTACAATACCATACTGTACCATACTGTACCATACTGTACCATACCGTACTGTACCATACCATGATGTACCATACCGCACCGTGCCGTACCGTACTGTACCATACTGTACTGTACCATACTGTACCATACTGTACTATACTGTACCATGCTGTACCATACTGTACCATACCGTACTGTACCATACCGTACTGTACCATACCATACTGTACCATACCATACTGTACCATACCGTACTGTACCATACCGTGCCGTACCATACTGTACCATACAATACTGTACCATACCGTACTGTACCATACCGTACTGTACCATACCGTATTGTACCATACCGTACTGTACAATACCGTACTGTACCATACCATACTGTACCATACCATACTGTACCATACCGTACTGTACCATACCATACTGTACCATACCATACTGTACCATACCATACTGTACCATACCGTACTGTACCATACTGTACCATACCGTACTGTACCATACCATACTGTACCATTCCGTACCGTGCCGTGCCGTACCGTACTGTACCATAACCATACTGTACCATACTGTACTATACTGTACCATACCATGCTGTACCATACTGTACCATACCGTACTGTACCATACCATATTGTACCATACCGTACTGTACCATACCGTACTGTACCATACTGTACCATACCATACTGTACCATTCCGTACCGTGCCGTGCCGTACCGTACTGTACCATAACCATACTGTACCATACTGTACCATACTGTACCATACCATGCTGTACCATACCGTGCTGTACCGTACCGTGCTGTACCATACCGTACTGTACCATACCGTACCATACCGTACCGTAACATACCATACCATACCATACCATACTGTGCCATGCCGTGCCATGCCGTGCCATGCCGTACCATACCGTGCCGTACCATACCGTGCCGTACCGTACCATACCGTACCGTACCATACCGTACCATACTGTACCATGCCGTACCATACAGTACCATACCGTACCATACTGTACCATACCGTACCATACTGTACCACGCCATACCATACTGTACCATGCCGAACCATACTGTACCATACTGTACCATACCGTACCGTGCCGTGCCGTGCCGTACCGTACTGTGCCGTATCGTGCCATGCCGTGCCATACCGTACAGTACCATACCGTACTGTAACATACTATATCATACCGTACTGTACTGTACCATACCGTACTGTAACATACTATACCATACCGTACTGTACTGTACCATACCGTACTGTACAATACCGTACTGTACCATTCGGTACCATACCGTACTGTACCATACTGTACTGTACCATACCATGCTGTACCGTACTGTACCATACCATACTGTACCATACTGTACTGTACCATACCGTACTGTACCATACCGTACTGTACCGTGCTGTACCATACTGTACCATACCGTACTGTAACGTGCTGTACCATACCGTACTGTACCGTGCTGTACCATACTGTACCATACCATATTGTACCATATCGTACTGTACCATACTGTACCATACTGTACTGTACCATACCGTACTGTACCATACCGTACCATACCGTACTGTACCATACCGTACTGTACCATACTGTACCATACTGTACCATACCGTACCGTGCCGTGCCGTACCGTACTGTACCATAACCGAACTGTACCATACCGTGCTGTACCGTATCGTACTGTACCATACCGTACCTTACTGTACCATACCGTACTGTACCATACCGTACTGTACCATACCATACTGTACCATACCGTACTGTACCATAACCGAACTGTACCATACCGTACTGTACCATACCGTACTGTACCATACTGTACCTTACTGTACCATACCGTACTGTACCATACCGTACTGTACCATACCGTACTGTACCATACCATACTGTACCATACCATACTGTACCATACTGTAATGTACCATACCATACTGTACCATACTGTACTGTACCATACCGTACTGTACCATACCGTACTGTACCATACCATACGGTACTGTACCGTACCATACTGTACCATACTGTACTGTACCGTACCATACTGTACCATACTGTACTGTACCATACCGTACTGTACCATACCGTACTGTACTGTACCATACCATACCATACTGTACTGTACCATATCGTACTGTAATGTACCATACCGTACCGTACCGTACCATACCATACTGTACCATACTGTACCATACTGTACCATAACCGTACTGTACCATACCGTGCTGTACCGTATCGTACTGTACCATACCGTACCATACCGTACTGTACCATACCGTGCTGTACCGTATCGTACTGTACCATACTGTACCATACCGTACTGTACCATACTGTACCTTATTGTACCATACCGTACTGTACCATACCGTACTGTACCTTGCCATACTGTACCATACCGTACTGTACTGTACCATACTGTACCATACCGCACTGTACCTTACCATACTGTACCATACCGTACTGTACTGTACCATACCGTGCTGTACCGTATCGTACTGTACCATACCGTACTGTACCATACTGTACCTTACTGTACCATACCGTACTGTACCATACCGTACTGTACCATACCGTACTGTAACATACTTTACTGTACCATACCGTACTGTACCATACCGTACTGTACTGTACCATACCATACCATACTGTACTGTACCATATCGTACTGTAATGTACCATACCGTACCGTACCATACCATACTGTACCATACTGTACCATAACCGTACTGTACCATACCGTACTGTACCATACCGTACTGTACCCTACTGTACCATACTGTACTGTACCATACTGTACCATACCGTACTGTACCATACCGTACTGTACCATACCGTACTGTACCCTACTGTACCATACTGTACTGTACCATACTGTACCATACCGCACTGTGCCATACCGTACCATACCGTACTGTACCATACCGTGCTTTACCGTATCGTACTGTACCATACTGTACCATACCATACTGTACCATACCGTACTGTACTGTACCATACCATACTGTACCATACCGTACTGTACCATACCGTACTGTACCCTACTGTACCATACTGTACTGTACCATACTGTACCATACCGTACTGTACCATACCGTACTGTACCGTACCATACTGTACCATACCGTACTGCACCATACCGTACTGTACCATACCATACTGTACCATACCGTACTGTACCATACCATACTGTACCATACCATACTGTACCATACTGTAATGTACCATACCATACTGTACCATACTGTACTGTACCATACCGTACTGTACCATACCGTACTGTACCATACCATACTGTACCATACGGTACTGTACCATACCATACTGTACCATACTGTACCATACTGTACCATACCGTACCGTCCCGTGCCGTACCGTGTCGTACCGTACCGTACCGTACCGTACCGTACTGTGCCGTATCGTGCCGTGCCGTGCCATACCGTACTGTACCATACCGTACTGTACCATACTGTACCATACCATACTTTACCATACCGTACTGTAACATACTATACCATACCGTACCATACCGTACTGTACCATACCGTGCTGTACCATACCGTACTGTACCATACCGTACCATACCGTACTGTACCATACCGTGCTGTACCGTATCGTACTGTACCATACTGTACCATACCCGAACTGTACCATACTGTACCTTATTGTACCATACCGTACTGTACCATACCGTACTGTACCGTGCCATACTGTACCATACCGTACTGTACTGTACCATACTGTACCATACCGCACTGTACCGTACCATACTGTACCATACCGTACTGTACCATACCGTAATGTACCATACCGTACTGTACCATACCGTACTGTACCATACCGTGCTGTACCATAACGTACTGTACCGTACCGTACTGTACCATACTGTACTGTACCATACTGTACTGTACCATACCGTACTGCACCATACCGTACTGTACCATACTGTACTGTACCATACTGTACCATACCGTACTGTACCATACCGTACTGTACCGTACTGTACCATACTGTACTGTACCATACTGTACCATACCGTACTGTACCATACCGTACTGTACCGTACCATACTGTACCATACCGTACTGCACCATACCGTACTGTACCATACCGTACTGTACCATACCGTACTGTACCATACCGTACTGTACCATACCGTACTGTACCATACCATACTGTACCATACCATACTGTACCATACTGTACCATACTGTACTGTACCATACCGTACTGTACCATACCGTACTGTACCATACCATACTGTACCATACCATACTGTACCATACGGTACTGTACCATACCATACTGTACCATACTGTACCATACCGTACCGTCCCGTGCCGTACCGTGTCGTACCGTACCGTACCGTACCGTACTGTGCCGTATCGTGCCGTGCCGTGCCGTGCCATACCGTGCTGTACCATACCGTACTGTACCATACTGTACCATACCATACTTTACCATACCGTACTGTAACATACTATACCATACTGTACCATACCGTACTGTACCATACCGTGCTCTACCGTATCGTACTGTACCATACTGTACCATACCGTACTGTACCATACTGTACCTTACTGTACCATAACGTACTGTACCATACCATACTGTACCATACCGTACTGTACTGTACCATACCGTACTGTACCATACCGTACTGTACCATACTGTACCATACCGTACTGTACTGTACCATACCGTACTGTACCATACCGTACTCTACCATACCGTACTGTACCATACCGTGCTGTACCATAACGTACTGTACTGTACCATACTGTACCGTACTGTACCATACTGTACTGTACCATACTGTATTGTACCATACTGTACCATACTGTACTGTACCATACTGTACTGTACCATACTGTATTGTACCATACTGTACCATACCGTACTGTACCATACCATACTGTACCGTACCATACTGCACCATACCGTACTGCACCATACTGTACTGTACCATACCATACTGTACCATACCATACTGTACCATACCATACTGTACCATATTGTACTGTACCATACCATACTGTACCATACTGTACTGTACCATACCGTACTGTACCATACCGTACTGTACCATACCATACTGTACCATACGGTACTGTACCGTACCATACTGTACCATACTGTACCATACTGTACTGCACCATACCGTACTGTACCATACCGTACTGTACTGTACCATACCGTACTGTACTGTACCATACCATACCATACTGTACTGTACCATATCGTACTGTAATGTACCATACCGTACCGTACCATACCATAATGTACCATACTGTACCATACCGTACTGTACCATACCGTACTGTACTGTACCATACCGTACTGTACTGTACCATACCGTACTGTACTGTACCATACTGTACTGTACCATACCGTACTGTACTGTACCATACCATACCATACTGCACTGTACCATACCGTACTGTACCATACCGTACTGTACCATACCGTACTGTACCATACCGTACTGTACCATACTGTACTGTACCATACCATACTGTACCATACTGTTCCCAATGTTGGGGGAGTCCAGAACAAGGGGCCACAGTTTGAGAATAAGGGGTAGGCCATTTAGAACGGAGATGAGGAAGAACTTTTTCAGTCAGAGGGTGGTGAAGGTGTGGAATTCTCTGCCTCAGAAGGCAGTGGAGGCCAGTTCGTTGGATGCTTTCAAGAGAGAGCTGGATAGAGCTCTTAAGGATAGCGGAGTGTGGGGGTATGGGGAGAAGGCAGGAACGGGGTGCTGATTGAGAGTGATCAGCCATGATCGCATTGAATGGCGGTGCTGGCTCGAAGGGCTGAATGGCCTACTCCTGCACCTATTGTCTATTGTCTATTGTCATACTGTACTGTACCATACCATACTGTACCATACTGTACTGTACCATACTGTACTGTACCATACCGTACTGTACCATACTGTACTGTACCATACCATACTGTACCATACCGTACTGTACCATACTGTACCATACCGTACTGTACCATACCGTACTGTACCATATCGTACTGTACCATACTGTGCCGTACCGTACTGTACCATACCGTACTGTACCATACTGTACCATACTGTACTATACTGTACCATACCATGCTGTACCATACTGTACCATACCGTACTGTACCATACCATACTGTACCATACCGTACTGTACCATACCATGCTGTACCATACTGTACCATACCGTACTGTACCATACCATACTGTACCATACCGTACTGTACCATACCATACTGTACCATACTGTACCATACCGTACTGTACCATACCATACTGTACCATTCCGTACCGTGCCGTGCCGTGCCATACTGTACCATAACCATACTGTACCATACTGTACCATACCATGCTGTACCATACCGTGCTGTACCATACCGTGCTGTACCATACCGTGCTGTACCATACCGTGCTGTACCATACCGTGCTGTACCATACCGTACCGTACCATACTTATCATGCCGTGCCGTACCATACCGTGCCGTACCATACCGTGCCGTACCATACCGTGCCGTACCGTGCCATACCGTGCCGTACCATGCCGTACCATGCCGTACCATACCATACCGTACCGTAACACACCATACCATACTGTACCATGCCGTACCATACTGTACCATACTGTACCATACTGTACCATACCGTACCATACTGTACCATACCGTACCATACTGTACCATGCCATACCATACTGTACCATGCCGTACCATACTGTACCATACTGTACCATACCGTACCGTCCCGTGCCGTGCCGTACCGTACCGTACCGTGTCGTGCCGTGCCGTGCCATACCGTACTGTACCATACCGTACTGTACCATACTGTACCATACCATACCGTACTGTAACATACTATACCATACCGTACTGTACTGTACCATACCGTACTGTACCATACCGTACTGTACCATACTGTACTGTACCATACCATGCCGTACCGTACTGTACCATACCGTACTGTACCATACTGTACTGTACCATACCGTACTGTACCATACCATACTGAACCATACCGTACCGTGCCGTACAGTACTGTACCATAACCGTACTGTGCCATACCGTGCTGTACCGTATCGTACTGTACCATACCGTACCATACCGTACTGTACCATACCGTGCTGTACCGTATCGTACTGTACCATACCGTACTGTACCATACTGTACCTTACTGTACCATACCGTACTGTACCATACCGTACTGTACCTTACCATACTGTACCATACCGTACTGTACCATACCGTACTGTACCGTACCATACTGTACCATACCATACTGTACTGTACCATACCGTACTGTACCATACCGTACTGTACCATACTGTACTGTACCATACCGTAATGTACCATACCGTGCTGTACCATAATGTACTGTACTGTACTGTACTGTACTGTACTGTACCATACTGTACCGTACCATACTGTACTGTACCATACTGTATTTTACCATACTGTACCATACCGTACTGTACCATACTGTACTGTACCGTACTGTACCATACTGTACTGTACCATACTGTACTGTACCATACTGTATTGTACCATACTGTACCATACCGTACTGTACCATACCGTACTGTACCGTACCATACTGTACCACACCGTACTGCACCATACCGTGCTGTACCATACCGTACTGTACCGTACCATACTGTACCATACCGTACTGTACTGTACCATACCGTACTGTACCATACTGTACTGTACCATATCGTACTGTAATGTACCATACCGTACCGTACCATACCATACTGTACCATACTGTACCATACCGTACTGTACCATACCGTACTGTACTGTACCATACCGTACTGTACTGTACCATACCGTACCGTACCATACCATAGTGTACTATACCGTACTGTACCATACCGTACTGTACCATACCGTACTGTACTGTACCATACTGTACTGTACCATACCGTACTGTACTGTACCATACCATACTGCACTGTACCATACCATACTGTACCATACCGTACTGTACCATACCGTACTGTACCATACTGTACTGTACCATACCATACTGTACCATATTGTACTGTACCATACCATACTGTACCATACCGTACTGTACCATACTGTACTGTACCATACCGTACTGTACCATACTGTACTGTACCATACCATACTGTACCATACTGTACTGTACCATACTGTACCATACCGTACTGTACCATACCGTACTGTACCATATCGTACTGTACCATACTGTGCCGTACCGTACTGTACCATACCGTACTGTACCATACTGTACCATACTGTACTATACTGTACCATACCATGCTGTACCATACTGTACCATACTGTACTGTACCATACCATACTGTACCATACCGTACTGTACCATACCATGCTGTACCATACTGTACCATACCGTACTGTACCATACCATACTGTACCATACCGTACTGTACCATACCATACTGTACCATACTGTACCATACCGTACTGTACCATACCATACTGTACCATTCCGTACCGTGCCGTGCCGTACTGTACCATAACCATACTGTACCATACTGTACCATACCATGCTGTACCATACCGTGCTGTACCATACCGTGCTGTACCATACCGTACTGTACCATACCGTACCATACTGTATCATGCCGTACCATACCGTGCCGTACCGTGCCATACCGTGCCGTACCATGCCGTACCATGCCGTACCGTACCATACCATACCGTACGGTAACACACCATACCATACTGTACCGTACCATACTGTACTGTACCATACTGTATTTTACCATACTGTACCATACCGTACTGTACCATACTGTACTGTACCGTACTGTACCATACTGTACTGTACCATACTGTATTGTACCATACTGTACCATACCGTACTGTACCATACCGTACTGTACCGTACCATACTGTACCACACCGTACTGCACCATACCGTGCTGTACCATACCGTACTGTACCATACCATACTGTACCATACCATACTGTACCATACCGTACTGTACCATACTCTACTGTACCATACCATACCGTACTGTACCATACCATACTGTACCATACCATACTGTACCATACCATACTGTACCATACCATACTGTACCATACCGTACTGTACCATACCGTACTGTACCATACCATACTGTACCATACGGTACTGTACCGTACCATACTGTACCATACTGTACTGTACCATACCGTACTGTACTGTACCATACCATACCATACTGTACTGTACCATATCGTACTGTAATGTACCATACCGTACCGTACCATACCATACTGTACCATACTGTACCATACCGTACTGTACCATACCGTACTGTACTGTACCATACCGTACTGTACTGTACCATACCGTACCATACCATACTGTACTATACCGTACTGTACTGTACCATACCGTACTGTACTGTACCATACCGTACTGTACTGTACCATACCGTACCGTACCATACCATACTGTACCATACCGTACTGTACCATACCATACTGTACCATACCGTACTGTACCATACCATACTGTACCATACCGTACTGTACCATACCATACTGTACCATACCGTACTGTACCATACCATACCATACCATACCGTACGTACCATACTGTACCATACCGTACTGTACCATACCATACTGTACCATACCGTACTGTACCATACCATACTGTACCATACCGTACTGTACCATACCATACCATACTGTACCATACGGTACTGTACCGTACCATACTGTACCATACTGTACTGTACCATACCGTACTGTACTGTACCATACCATACCATACTGTACCATATCGTACTGTAATGTACCATACCGTACCGTACCATACCATACTGTACCATACTGTACCATACCGTACTGTACTGTACCATACCGTACTGTACTGTACCATACCGTACCGTACCATACCATACTGTACTATACCGTACTGTACTGTACCATACCGTACTGTACTGTACCATACCGTACTGTACTGTACCATACCGTACTGTACTGTACCATACCGTACCGTAC
>NC_135962.1:59320625-59328125 GCF_053455715.1 Rhinoraja longicauda | reverse complement strand
CACAATGAATGGCGGTGCTGGCTCGAAGGGCCGAATGGCCTCCTCCTGCACCTATTTTCTATGTTTCTATGTTTCTGTTTCACTCGTCCTCTCCTCATTGCTCACTATTTCTTCTCTCTGCCTCTCTTTCTCTCTCCTTTTTCTTTTAACTCCCTCCCCCTCTCTTCCCCCTTTTGCCGTTTTCATCCCATCTTCCCTCTCTCCCCTCTCCATCCCTCCACCTCCCTCTCTCCCCAACCCCATCTCCCCTTCTTCCCCCTCTCTCCCCCTCACTCCCCCTCTCCATCCCTCCCCCTCCCTCTCTCCCCAACCCCATCTCCCCTTCTTTCCCCCTCTCTCCCCCTCACTCCCCCTCTCCATCCCTCCCCTCCCTCTCTCTCTCTCTCTCTCCCTCTCTCCCCCTCTCCACCCCTCCCCCTCTCTCCCCCTCTACTCCTCTCCATCCCTCCCCCTCTCCCCCTCTCCCCCTCTCCTCCTCTCCCCCCTCTCTCCCTCCCCCTCTCTCACTCTCTCCCCCTCTCTCCATCCCTTCCCCCTCTCTCTTTCCCCCTCCTCTCCCCCCTCCCTCCCCCTCTCTCCCCCTCTCTCCCCCTCTCCATCCCCCCCCTCTCTCCCCCTCTCCATCCCTCCCCCTCCCCCTCTCTCCCTTCTCTCCCTCTCTCTCCCTCTCTCCCCCTCTCCACCCCTCCCCCTCCCCCTCCCCTCTCTCCCCCTCTCCAACCCTCCCCCTCTACCTCTCTCTCCCCCTCTCTCTATTCCCCTCCTCGCCCCCTCCACCCCCCTCCCTCTCCCTCTCTTTCTCTCTCTCTCTCTCTCTCTCTCTCTCTCTCTCTCTCTCTCTCTCTCTCTCTCTCTCTCTCTCCCTCCCTCCTTCTCCCCTCATCCATACAGAATATAATTTCTTATCTCTGTGCACCTCCTTCCTCACCATTTATGAGCCGTTTTATTTCCGTGCCTGCCCTTCGCTCCCCATTGTAAATCCACTTAGTGTTATTGTAGTTTAGGAGATAAAGTGGCTAACGGATTATACAACTTACAGACAATTTATTTTACTGACACGCATGCCCGCAGTTTCTCAGGTTACTCAAGTAAGCTCCGAACTACAGACTATTATTAGTATTATTGCACTGTTATATCTTTGTTTATTGTCTGTTTTATGAGTGTATGAATGTGCATGCGTGTGTGTGTGTGTGTGTGTGTGTGTGTGTGTGTGTGTGTGTGTGCGTGTGTGTGTGTGTGTGTCCCCGTGTGTGTGTGTGTGTGTGTGTGTGTATGTGTGTGTGTGTGTGTGTATGTGTGTGTGTGTGTATATGTGTGTGTTTGTGTGTGTGTGTGTGTGTATGTGTGTGTGTGTGTATATGTGTGTGTTTGTGTGTGTGTGTGTGTATGTGTGTGTGTGTGTATATGTGTGTGTTTGTGTGTGTGTGTGTGTGTGTGTGTGTGTATGTGTGTGCGTGTGTGTGTGCGTGTGTCCCCGTGTGTGTGTGTGTGTGTGTGTGTATGTGTGTGTGTGTGTGTGTATGTGTGTGTGTGTGTATATGTGTGTGTTTGTGTGTGTGTGTGTGTGTGTATGTGTGTGTTTGTGTGTATGTGTGTGTGCGTGTGTGTGTGTCCCCGTGTGTATGTGTGTGTGCGTGTGTGTGTGTGTGTGTGTGTGTGTATGTGTGTGTGTGTGTGTGTATGTGTGCGTGTGTGTGTGCGTGTGTGTGTGTATAGAAACATAGAAAAATAGGTGCAGGAGGAGGCCATTTGTCATGATCATGGCTGACCATCTACAATCAGTACCCCGTTCCTGCTTTCTCCCCATATCCCTTGATTCCGTTAGCCGTAAGAGCTCTATCCAACTCTCCCTTGAAAACATCCAGTGAATCGGCCTCCACTGCCTTCTGTGGCAGAGAATTAATTCCACAGATTCTCAACTCTCTGGGCGAAAAGGGTTATATATATATCTATATATGATCTATATATATGTGTATTTGTTTGAGTATGTGTATATATAAATACACATACACTGAACTTTTTTTTCTCTCTCGTTTATTATATTGCTTACATGTTGTGTTGTGCTGCTGTAAGTAAGAATGTCAGGATTCGAGAGGATTTGCGTATAGGAGCAAAGAGGTCCTTCTGCAGTTGTACAGGGCCCTGGTGAGATCACATCTGGAGGACTGTGTGCAGTTTTGGTCTCCAAATTTGAGTAAGGACATCCTTGCTATTGAGGCAGTGCAGCGTAGGTTCACCAGGTTAATCCCTGCGATGGCAGGACTGTCATATGAGGAAAGATTGGAAAGACTGGGCTTGTATTCACTGGAGTTTAGAAGGATGAGAGGGGATCTTATAGAAACGTTTAAAATTATAAAAGGACTGGACAAGCTAGATGCAGGAAAAATGTTCCCAATGTTGGGTGAGTCCAGAACCAGGGGCCACACACAGTCTAAGAATAAAGGGGGGGCCATTTAAAACTGAGGTGAGAAAAAACTTTTTCACCCAGAGAGTTGTAAATTTGTGGAATTTTCTGCCACAGAGGGCAGTGGAGGCCAATTCACTGCATGAATTTAAAAGAGAGTTAGATAGAGCTCTAGGGGCTAGCGGAATCAAGGGATATGGGGAGAAGGCAGGCACGGGTTACTGATTGTGGATGATCAGACACGATCACAATGAATGGCGGTGCTGGCTCGAAGGGCCGAATGGCCTCCTCCTGCACCTATTTTCTATGTTTCTCTGTTTCTATGTCATTGTTCTAACTGGGGCACACGGCAATAAAACACTCCTGACTCCAGACTCTTGACCCAGTGAAACGTCAGACAGAAGACGCAAAGTGTGGGTCTGTTCGGGAGTTTATTTAAAACCTGTCCAGTGTGGAGGTTTGGTTTTAGTACCATTTCCTTGAAGCGAGTGATTATAAACTGTGTGAATAGTTCAGTTCCAGATGGTTCTGCGTTGATATTGAAGTGAGTTTGGCGGTTTGGGGCCTGGCTAATATCATTGACAAGTCACGGTCCACATTAACTGAATGCTACTGAAGATCAGCTGGCCGTCCATCTCTGCACCCAGTGGACGTTCAATGTATAGGAACAAAACTGCAGATGCTGGTTTAAATCGAGGGTAGACACAAAATGCTGGAGTAACTCAGCAGGTCAGGCAGCATCTCGGGAGAGAAGGAATGGGTGACGTTTTGGGTCGAGACCCTTCTTCAGACTTTCAATGGGACTGCGTAGCTTCTTTATAGTTGAGTTTAGTGTAGTTTCATTTAGTTTCATTTAGATGCAGCGCAGAAACAGGCCTACGGGTCCGCGCCGACCAGCGATCCCCACGCACTAGCACAATCCTACACACACCAGGGACGATTTATAACTTTACTGACGCCAATTAGCCCACAAACCTGCACGTCTTTGGAGTGCGGGAGGAAACCGGAGCACCCGGAGAAAACCCACGCAGTTCACGGGGAGAACGTGCAAACTCCGCACAGACAGCACCCGTAGTCGGGATGGAACCCGGGTCTCCGGCGCTGCATTCGCTGTGAGGCAACAACTCTACCGCTGCGCCACCGTGACATTCTCAATGCTTCAATGGTCCTTTATTGCCACATACGTACAAAATTCAACTATTATTACATACAGTTCAGTAAAGTATTGCCATTGCTAAACACAATCCCCGATTAGTACAAAGAGCAGATAGTCCACAGAGACCACACACAAGATTCACCAGTCCTCTCCTCTCCTCTCCTCTCCTCTCCTCTCCTCTCCTCTCCTCTCCTCTCCTCTCCTCTCCTCTCCTCTCCTCTCCTCTCCTCTCCTCTCCTCTCCTCTCCTGTCCTCTCCTATCCTCTCCTCTCCGCTCCTCTCCTCTCCCCTCCCCTCTTCCCCTCTCCTCTCTTCCCCTCTCTTCTCCTCTCCCACCCAGCCACCTTCAGCCCTCATGGCATGAGGTGGCATTTTTGTGTCTATCTTCACAATACTCCAAATGCAGCCTGACCAAAGCCCTGTCTGACTTTCAGACACTTGTACTCAAAGCCCCACCGATGAAGGTAAACATACCATGTGCCTTCTTTACCATCTACTTGTGTTGCCACTGTCAGAGAGTGATGGACTATTGTTTAAGACATAAAGCATGGAGCAGGCCCTTCGGCCCACCGAGTCCATGCCGACCAGCGACCATCCCTGTAGCAATATCCTACACACAGCGTTTGTCGGCACTGGGCCTGTAGACAATAGACAATAGACAATAGGTGCAGGAGTAGGCCATTCGGCCCTTCGAGCCAGCACCACCATTCAATGTGATCATGGCTGATCATTCTCAATCAGTACCCCGTTCCTGCCTTCTCCCCATACCCCCTGACTCCGCTATCCTTAAGAGCTCTATCTAGCTCTCTCTTGAATGCATTCAGAGAATTGGCCTCCACTGCCTTCTGAGGCAGAGAATTCCACAGATTCACAACTCTCTGACTGAAAACGTTTTCCTCATCTCTGTTCTAAATGGCCTACCCCTTATTCTTAAACTGTGGCCCCTGGTTCTGGACTCCCCCAACATTGGGAACATGTTTCCTGCCTCTAACGTGTCCAACCCCTTAATAACCTTATACGTTTCGATAAGATCCCCTCTCATCCTTCTAAATTCCAGTGTATACAAGCCTAGTGGCTCCAGTCTTTCCACATATGACAGTCCCGCCATTCCGGGAATTAACCTAGTAAACCTACGCTGCACGCTGGAGTTTAGACGGATGAGGGGGGAGACCTTGGCTCACTCACTTGCCATCCTGCAGTGCTTCTCCCTCTGTCCCTCTCGGTGGCCCTTGGGCAAGCTGGGGCCACAGTCAGAAGGTGTGAGAGGCCACAACACTGTTCAACGGGTGCCTCAACAGTGACCCCACTGGCAGCCCGCCCTCACTGCAGGCTTCAAGTTCAGTTTAATGTCACGTGTACCGAGGTACAGTGAAATGCAAGAAAATAACTGCAGATGCTGGTACAAATTGAAGGTATTTATTCACAAAATGCTGGAGTAACTCAGCGGGTCAGGCAGCATCTCGGGAGAGAAGGAATGGGCGATGTTTCGGGTCGAGACCCTTCTTCAGACTGATGTCAGGGGGGCGGGACAAAGGAAGGATATAGGTGGAGACAGGAAGATAGAGGGAGAACTGGGAAGGAGGAGGGGAAGGGAGGGACAGAGGAACTATCTAAAGTTGGAGAAGTCGACGTTCATACCACTGGGCTGCAAACTGCCCAGGCGAAATATGAGGTGCTGTTCCTCCAAATTCCGGTGGGCCTCACTATGGCACTGGAGGAGGCCCATGACAGAAAGGTCAGACTGGGAGTGGGAGGGGGAGTTGAAGTGCTGAGCCACCGGGAGATCAGGTTGGTTGAGGCGGACTGAGCGAAGGTGTTGAGCGAAACGATCGCCGAGCCTGCGCTTGGTTTCGCCGATGTAAAGAAGTTGACATCTGGAGCAGCGGATACAATAGATGAGGTTGGAGGAGGTGCAGGTGAACCTCTGCCTCACCTGGAAAGACTGTTTGGGTCCTTGGATGGAGTTGAGGGGGGAGGTCCTTAGATGGAGTTGAGGGGGAGGTACAGTGAAAAGCTTGTTGTTGCCGTGTGCTGTCCAGTCCGCAGAAGGACAATACGCGATTACAATCGAGCCATTTACAGGATACAGATACGTGACTTTTCGTGCAAGGTAAACCCAGCAAGTGCAGAACACAAAGTGCTGGAGTAATCAGCGGGTCAGGCAGCATAGATAGATGCCAAATGCTGGAATAACTCCAGCGGTAGAGTTGCTGCCTTACAGCGAATGCAGCGCCGGAGACTCAGGTTCGATCCTGACTACGGGTGCTGTCTGTACGGAGTTTGTACGTTCTCCCCGTGACCTGCGTGGGTTTTCTCCGAGATCATCGGTTTCCTCCCACACTCCAAAGACGCACAGGTTTGTAGGTTAATTGGCTTGGTAATGTAAAAATTGTCCCTAGTGGGTGTAGGATAGTGTCAGTGTGCGGGGATCGCTGGTCGGCGCGGACCCGGTGGGCCGAAAGGGCCTGTGTCCGCGCTGTATCTCTAAACTAAAAACTCTACTGCTGCTAGGGGGTGCCAACTATCTCACTCCCAAATACGGGACAAGGTGACGTCACCGCCCCACGCCCCACGTGATCTCACCCAGCCAGCGGCCACGTGCTCCCGCTCTGCTAATGGCGGCCGCCCGGGCCAGTTGGCAGGTTGCTATGCAACCTCATTCAGGCAGCGCCCGGGCCTCCGGGCCTACACTGTCCCGACGTACACTGTCCAGAACAGATAGACACAGATTCTAACCAGCATCTGCAGTTTTTTTCCTACAGCGCCCTCTGGGCCTAATAGACAATAGAAAATAGACAATAGGTGCAGGAGTAGGCCATTCGGCCCTTCGAGCCAGCACCGACAAGGGCGGTCCCGTACGGGGACAAGCCCAAAATATGGGATGCCCCAGCTAATTCGGGACAGTTGGCAACTCTACCACTGGACCACTGTAAGGCAGCAACTCTACCACTGGGCCACTGTAAGGCAGCAACTCTACCACTGGACCACTGTTGGGCAACTCTACCACTGGGCCACTGTAAGGCAGCAACTCTACCACTGGACCACTGTAAGACAGCAACTCTACCACTGGGCCACTGCAAGGCAGCAACTCTACCACTGGGCCACTGCAAGGCAGCAACTCTACCACTGGGCCACTGTTGGGCAACTCTACCACTGGGCCACTGTAAGGCAGCAACTCTACCACTGGACCACTGTAAGGCAGCAATTCTACCACTGGACCACTGTAAGGCAGCAACTCTACCACTGGACCACTGTAAGGCAGCAACTACCACTGGACCACTGCAAGGCAGCAACTCTACCACTGGGCCACTGCAAGGCAGCAACTCTACCACTGGGCCACTGCAAGGCAGCAACTCTACCACTGGGCCACTGTTGGGCAACTCTACCACTGGGCCACTGTAAGGCAGCAACTCTACCACTGGACCACTGTAAGGCAGCAATTCTACCACTGGACCACTGTAAGGCAGCAACTCTACCACTGGACCACTGTAAGGCAGCAACTACCACTGGACCACTGCAAGGCAGCAACTCTACCACTGGGCCACTGCAAGGCAGCAACTCTACCACTGCACGGCTGTAAGGCAGCAACTCTACCACTGTAAGGCAGCAACTACCACTGGGCCACTGCAAGGCAGCAACTCTACCACTGGGCCACTGCAAGGCAGCAACTCTACCACTGGACCACTGTAAGGCAGCAACTCTACCACTGGACCACTGTAAGGCAGCAACTACCACTGGACCACTGTAAGGCAGCAACTCTACCACTGGGCCACTGCAAGGCAGCAACTCTACCACTGGGCCCTGTTGGGCAACTCTACCACTGGGCCACTGCAAGGCAGCAACTCTACCACTGGGCCACTGTAAGGCAGCAACTCTACCACTGGGCCCTGTTGGGCAACTCTACCACTGGGCCACTGCAAGGCAGCAACTCTACCACTGG
>NC_135962.1:59311891-59314391 GCF_053455715.1 Rhinoraja longicauda | reverse complement strand
GGCCCTTCGAGCCAGCACCGCCATTCAATGTGATCATGGCTGATCATTCTCAATCAGTACACCGTTCCTGCCTTCTCCCCATACCCCCTGACTCCGCTATCCTTAAGAGCTCTATCCAGCTCTCTCTTGAATGCATTCAGAGAATCTAAAAAGAGAGAGCTGGATAGAGGTCTTAAGTGTAACGGAGTCAGGGGGTATGGGGAGAAGGCAGGAACGGGGTACTGATTGAGAATGATCAGCCATGATCACATTGAATGGTGGTGCTGGCTCGAAGGGCCGAGTGGCCTCCTCCTGCACCCATTGTCTATTGTCTAACATCCTCGTAAATATTTTCTGTATTCTTTCCAGCTTAACAACAGGGGTTATCAAAACTGAATGTAGCCTCTATTGTTTAAAACAGGTGTAGGAGGAGGCCATTTGGCCCTTCGAGCCAGCACGTTGTAAATCTTCTCTGCACTCTTTCCAGCTAAGACACAAAATGCTGGAGTAACTCAGCGGGACAGGCAGCATCTCTGGAGAGAAGGAATGGGTGACGTTTCGGGTTCATAAGAAGGGCCACTCGTTCCTTCTCTCCAGAGGTGCTGCTGCCTGGCCCGCTGAGTTACTCCAGCACTTTGTGTCTATCTTCGGTTCAAAGCAGCATCTGCAGTTCCGTCCAGCTTCTAGTGTGTGTCCATTGTTTGGTGCTTTTAGTTCGCGTTTGAGTTCTCCTGCATCTTTCTCAGTCAGTTTACATTAGCCCTTGAAGCTCAGATGGTGGGAAGCAGAGGGGTTTATCTGCTGCCAAGATGACCTCACGACCAACACCCACGAATGGAATAGACCTCCTCCTTGTCCGTCTGATGCCGGAGCCAACAGTCCCTTGTGTGACCTTGATGTCCACAGCAGGGGGTCCTGATTACAGGCCAGTCTGATGAGTCAGTTGGCTTTAGCCCGATAAACTCTGGACTCCAACAATGACCCTTCTTTGTCTCAGAATCACAGAGTCACAATAACAGGACGCACCTTCAGAAAGGCGACAGAAACACAGAAACATAGAAAATAGGTGCAGGAGGAGGCCATTTGGCCCTTCGAGCCAGCACTGCCATTCATTGTGATCATGGCCGATCATCCACAATCAGTAACCCGTGCCTGCCTTCTCCCCATATCCCTTGATCCCGCTAGCCCCCTAGAGCTCTATCTAACTCTCTTTTAAATTCATGCAGTGAATTGGCCTCCACTGCCTTCTGTGGCAGAGAATTCCACAAATTCACAACTCTCTGGGTGGAAAAAGTTTTTTCTCACCTCAGCTTTAAATGGCCTCCCCTTTATTCTAAGACTGTGTGGCCCCTGGTTCTGGACTCCCCCAACATTGGGAACATTTTTCCTGCATCTAGCTTGTCCGGTCCTTTCATGATTTTACACGTGTCTATAAGATCCCCTCTCATCCTTCTAAACCAGAGAATGAGGAGCAATATCTTCAGCCAGAGGGCAGTAAATCTTTAGACTTCAGAGACACAGCGCGGAAACAGGCCATTCCGCTCACCGAGTCCGCGCCGACCAGCGATCCCTCCCTGTACACCACCACGATCCTACACATGCAAGGGACAATTGACAATTTTTTACCGAAGCCAATTAACCCACAAACCTCTACGTCTTTGGAGTGTGGAGCAAACCGGAGCAAACAGGCATGTAGGTTAATTGGTTGGGTAAATGTGAAAATTGTCCCTAGTGGGTGCAGGATAGATAGTTAATGTACGGGGATCACTGGGCGGCACGGACTTGGAGGGCCGAAAAGGCCTGTTTCCGGCTGTAGATATATGATATGATATGATATGATATGAAAACCCACGCAGGTCACGGGGAGAATGTACAAACTCATTACAGACAGCGCGCGTAGTCAGGATCGAACCCGGGTCTCCGGCGCTGAGAGCCAGCGTCTCTACTGCCGCGCCACCGTGCTGCCCGACTCTGTGGAATTCATTGGGTATTTCTAAGGTGGAAAATGACAGATTCTTGTTCAATACGGCCTTCGGGGTTACGGGGAGAAGGCAGGAGAGTGGGATTGAGAGGGAAAGATAAATCAGCCATGATTGTGGGGCCGAATGGTCTACTTCTGCTCCTATGACTTACGGTGCCCTCCATAATGTCAACCACCCGATCTGAACCCAATTGAGCATGCCTTTGATATGCTGAAGAGAAAACTGAAGGGGACTAGCCCCCAAAAACAAGCATAAGCTAAAGATGGCTGCAATACAGGCCTGGCAGAGCATCACCAGAGAAGACACCCAGCAACTGGTGATGTCCATGAATCGCAGACTTCAAGCAGTCATTGCATGCAAAGGATATGGAACAAAACACTAAACATGACTACTTTCATTTACATGACATTGCTGTGTCCCAAACGTTATGGTGCCCTGAAATTGGGGGGACTATGTATAAACACTGCTGTAATTTCTACATGGTGAAACCAAAATGTATAAAAATGGCCTTTAATAAAATCTGACAATGTGCACTTTAA
>NC_135962.1:59294391-59309391 GCF_053455715.1 Rhinoraja longicauda | reverse complement strand
GGATGTTAGAAGGATTATCAGTAGAAGTATATATTTGTGGTAGTCAAGTTTAGTTTAGTTTATTTTAGTTTAGAGATACAGCGCGGAAACAGGCCCTTCGGCCCACCGGGTCCGCGCCGCCCAGCGATCCCCGCACACTAACACTATCCTACACCCACTAGGGACAATTTTTACATTTACACCAAGCCAATTAACCCACAAACCTGCACGTCTTTGGAGTTTGGGAGGAAACCGAAGATTTCAGAGAAAACCCACGCAGGTCACGGGGAGAACGTGCAAACTTTGTACAGACAGCGCCTGTAGTCGGGATCGAACCCGGGTCTCCGGCGCTGCAAGGCAGCAACTCTACCGCTGGTAGCAATCTTAGTTCAGTTATATTTAGCATAGTTGTTTTTCCTTTATTATTATTGACATCTGTACCGAGGTACAGCAAAAATACATTGCACGCTTTCATTCCATGCATCTCCCCTGACTCTCAGTCTGAGGAAGGGTCTTGACCCAAAACATCACCCGTGCATATTCTCCACAGATGCTGCCTGACCCGCTGAGTTACTCCAGCACTCTGTGAAACATCACCTACCTATGCTCTCCAGTAACGCATCATGCCGTACCGTGTCGTATCGCACCGCGCCGCAACATGTCGTACCATACGGTATCGTACCGTACTGTACCGTGCCGTACCGTATTGTACCGTATTGTACCGTATTGTACCGTACCGTACCGTATTGTACCGTATTGTACCGTATTGTACCGTATTATAATAATAATAATAATACATTTTATTTATATAGCGCTTTTCATATACTCAAAGACGCTTTACAGAAATTTTGAGAACATAGGGAAATGAATAAATAGATAAATAAGTAAATAAATAAATGAACAGAGAAAGGAGACAGAAGGTGAGGTGACCTTCAGTGGTTGAAGGCAGTACTGAACAGGTGAGACTTCAGCGATGTTTTGAATGTGGTGAGTGTGGGTGAGTCTCTAACGGTTTGGGGTAGTGAGTTCCATAGGGTGGGAGCAGCGATGGAGAAAGCCCTGTCCCCCCAGGATCTGAGTTTAGTCCGGATGTGGGGGGATAGGAGATTGGCAGCGGCAGAGCGGAGGGTGCAGGTGGGAGTGTGCCTGTGGAGGAGGTCGGTCAGGTAGGATGGGGCCAGGTTATGGAGGGCTTTGTAGGTTATGAGGAGGATTTTGTACTGGATTCTCTGGGGGATGGGGAGCCAGTGGAGTTTATAAAGGACGGGGGTGATATGGTCACGGATCGAGGTGTGTGTGAGTAGACGGGCAGCGGAGTTTTGAATGTATTGAAGTTTATTGATGATTTTTGAGGGTGCGCCATAGAGGAGGCTGTTACAGTAGTCCAGACGGGAGGTGATGAAGGCGTGGATGAGGGTTTCTGCAGCTGTGGAGGAGAGGGATGGACGGAGACGGGCAATGTTTTTGAGGTGGAAGAAGGCTGTATTGTACCGTATTGTACCGTATTGTACCGTACCGTACCGTATTGTACCGTATTGTACCGTATTGTACCGTATTGTACCGTATTGTACCGTACCGTACCGTATTGTACCGTATTGTACCGTATTGTACCGTACTGTACCGTGCCGTACCGTATTGTACCGTATTGTACCGTATTGTACCATATTGTACCGTATTGTACCGTACCGTACCACATTGTACCGTATTGTAGCGTATTGTACCGTATTGTACCGTATTGTACCGTACCGTACCGTATTGTACCGTATTGTACCGTATTGTACCGTACCGTACCGTACCGTATTGTACAGTACCGTACCGTATTGTACCGTATTGTACCGTATTGTACCGTACCGTACCGTACCGTATTGTACCGTATTGTACCGTATTGTAGCGTATTGTACCCTATTGTACCGTTCCGTATTGTACCGTACCGTATCGTGTTATACCGTACTGTATTATACCGTACCATACCGTGTCGTACCGTGCCGTGCCGTATTGTACCGTACCGTACTGTGCTGTTCCGTACCGTACCTTATTGTATTTACCGTATCGTACCGTGCCGCAGCCCATCGTGCCGTACTGTACCATACCGTACCGTGCTGTACCATACCATACCATACCATACCGTATCGTACCATACTGTACCATGCCGTACCATACCGTACCGTACCATACTGTACCATGCCGTACCATACCGTACCGTACCGTACCGTACCATACCGTACCGTAACATACCATACCATACTGTGCCATGCCGTACCATACCGTGCCATGCCGTACCATACCGTGCCGTACCGTACCGTACCGTACCGTACCGTACCGTAACATACCATACCATACCATACCATACTGTGCCATGCCGTACCATACCGTACCATACTGTACCATACCGTGCCATGCCGTACCATACTGTACCATACCGTACCATACCGTTCCGCACCATACCGTACCGTACCATACCGTACCATACTGTACCATGCCGTACCATACTGTACCATACAGTACCATACCGTACCATACTGTACCATACCGTACCATTCTGTACCACGCCATACCATACTGTACCATGCCGTACCATACTGTACCATACTGTACCATACCGTACCGTACCGTACCGTGCCGTGCCGTACTGTGCCGTATCGTGCCATGCCGTGCCATACCGTACTGTACCATACCGTACTGTAACATACTATATCATACCGTACTGTACTGTACCATACCGTACTGTACAATACCATACTGTACCATACTGTACTATACTGTACCATACCATGCTGTACCATACTGTACCATACCGTACTGTACCATACCGTACTGTACCATACCGTACTGTACCATACCGTACTGTACAATACCGTACTGTACCATACCATACTGTACCATACCATACTGTACCATACCGTACTGTACCATACCGTACTGTACCATACGGTACTGTACTATACCATACTGTACCATACCATACTGTACCATACCATTCTGTACCATACCATACTGTACCATACCGTACTGTACCATACCGTACTGTACCATACCGTACTGTACCATACTGTACTGTACCATACCGTACTGTACCATACTGTACTGTACCATACCGTACTGTACCATACCGTACTGTACCATACCGTACTGTACCATACTGTACTGTACCATACCGTACTGTACCATACCGTACTGTACCATACCATACTGTACCATACTGTACTGTACCATACTGTACCATACCGTACTGTACCATACCGTACTGTACCATACCGTGCCGTACCGTACTGTACCATACCGTACTGTACCATACTGTACCATACTGTACTATACTGTACCATACCATGCTGTACCATACTGTACCATACCGTACTGTACCATACCATACTGTACCATACCGTACTGTACCATACCGTACTGTACCATACCGTACTGTACCATACCATACTGTACCATTCCGTACCGTGCCGTACCATACTGTACCATACCGTACTGTACCATATCGTACCATACCATACTGTATCATGACGTACCATACCATGCCGTACCATACCATGCCGTACCATACCATGCCGTACCATACCGTACTGTACCATACCGTACAGTACCATACCGTGCCGTACCGTACTGTACCATACCGTACTGTACCATACTGTACCATACTGTACTATACCACGCCGTACCATACTGTACCATACTGTACCATACCGTCCCGTGCCGTACCGTACCGTACTGTGCCGTATCGTGCCGTGCCGTGCCATGCCATACCGTACTGTACCATACCGTACTGTACCATGCTGTACCATACCATACTGTACCATACCGTACTGTACCATACCATACTGTACAATACCGTACTGTACCATACTGTACCATACCGTACTGTACCGTACTGTACCATACCGTACTGTACCGTGCTGTACCATACTGTACCATACCGTACTGTACCATACCGTACTGTACCATACTGTACTGCACTGTACCATACCGTACTGTACCAAACTGTACTGCACTGTACCATACCGTACTGTACCATACTGTACTGTACCATACCGTACTGCTCTGTACCATACCGCACCATACTGTACTGTACTGTACCGTACCATACTGTACCATACCGTACTGTACCATACCGTACTGTACCATACCATACCATACTGTACCATACCATACTGTACCATTCCGTACAGTGCCGTACCATACTGTACCATACAGTACCATACTGTACCATACTGTACCATACCGTGCTGTACCGTACCGTGCTGTACCATACCGTACTGTACCATACCGTACCATACCATACTGTACCACGCCATACCATACTGTACCATGCCGTACCATACTGTACCATACTGTACCATACCGTACCGTACCGTACCGTGCCGTGCCGTACCGTACTGTGCCGTATTGTGCCATGCCGTGCCATACCGTACTGTACCATACCGTACTGTAACATACTATATCATACCGTACTGTACTGTACCATACCGTACTGTACAATACCATACTGTACCATACTGTACTATACTGTACCATACCATGCTGTACCATACTGTACCATACCGTACTGTACCATACCGTATTGTACCATACCGTACTGTACAATACCGTACTGTACCATACCATACTGTACCATACCGTACTGTACCATACCGTACTGAACCATACCGTACTGTACCATACGGTACTGTACCATACCATACTGTACCATACCATACTGTACCATACCGTACTGTACCATACCGTACTGTACCATACCGTACTGCACCATACCGTACTGCACCATACCGTACTTTACCATACCGTACTTTACCATACCGTACTGTACCATACCGTACTGTACCATACCGTACTGTACCATACCATACTGTACCATACCATACCATTCTGTACCATACCATACTGTACCATACCGTACTGTACCATACCATACTGTACCATACCGTACTGTACCATACCGTATTGTACCATACCGTACTGTACCATACCGTACTGTACCATACTGTACTGTACCATACTGTACTGTACCATACCATACTGTACCATACTGTACCATACCGTACTGTACCATACCGTACTGTACCGTACCGTACTGTACCATACCGTACTGTACCATACCGTACTGTACCATACCGTGCCGTACCGTACTGTACCATACCGTACTGTACCATACCGTACTGTACCATACCGTACTGTACCATACCGTACTGTACCATACCGTACTGTACCATACCGTACTGTACCATACCGTACTGTACCATACTGTACCATACTGTACTATACTGTACCGTACCATGCTGTACCATACTGTACCATACCGTACTGTACCATACCATACTGTACCATACCGTACTGTACCATACCGTACTGTACCATACCGTACTGTACCATACCGTACTGTACCATACCATACTGTACCATTCCGTACCGTGCCGTACCATACTGTACCATACAGTACCATACTGTACCATACTGTACCATACCGTACTGTACCATACCGTACTGTACCATACCGTACTGTACCATACCGTACTGTACCATACTGTACTGTACCGTACTGTACCATACTGTACTGTACCATACCGTACTGTACCATACTGTACTGTACCATACCATACTGTACCATACCGTACTGTACCATACTGTACCATACCGTACTGTACCATACCGTACTGTACCATACCGTACTGTACCATACCGTACTGTACCATACTGTACCATACTGTACTATACTGTACCATACCATGCTGTACCATACTGTACCATACTGTACTATACTGTACCATACCATGCTGTACCATACTGTACCATACCGTACTGTACCATACCATACTGTACCATACCGTACTGTACCATACCGTACTGTACCATACCATACTGTACCATTCCGTACCGTGCCGTACCATACTGTACCATACAGTACCATACTGTACCATACTGTACCATACCATGCTGTACCATACCGTGCTGTACCGTACCGTGCTGTACCATACCGTACTGTACCATATCGTACCATACCATACTGTATCATGACGTACCATACCATGCCGTACCATACCATGCCGTACCATACCGTACTGTACCATACCGTACTGTACCATACCGTACTGTACCATACCGTGCCGTACCGTACTGTACCATACCGTACTGTACCATACTGTACCATACTGTACTATACCACGCCGTACCGTACTGTACCATACTGTACCATACCGTACCGTCCCGTGCCGTACCGTGCCGTACCGTACCGTACCGTACCGTACCGTGCCGTATCGTGCCGTGCCGTGCCGTGCCATACCGTACTGTACCATACCGTACTGTACCATACTGTACCATACCGTACTGTACCATACTGTACTGTACCATACCATGCCGTACCGTACCATACCGTACTGTACCATACTGTACTGTACCGTACCATACCGTACTGTACCATACCGTACTGTACCGTGCTGTACCATACTGTACCATACCGTACTGTACCATACCGTACTGTACCATGCTGTACTGCACTGTACCATACCATACTGCACTGTACCATACCATACTGTACCATAATGTACTGCACTGTACCATACCGTACTGCACTGTACCATACCGTACTGCACTGTACCATACCGTACTGTACCATACTGTACTGTACCATACCGTACTGCTCTGTACCATACCGCACCATACTGTACTGTACTGTACCGTACCGTACTGTACCATACCGTACTGTACCATACCATACCGTACTGTACCATACCATACTGTACCATTCCGTACCGTGCCGTACCATACTGTACCATACAGTACCATACCATGCTGTACCATACCGTGCTGTACCGTACCGTGCTGTACCATACCGTACTGTACCATACCGTACCATACCATACTGTACCACGCCATACCATACTGTACCATGCCGTAACCATACTGTACCATACTGTACCATACCGTACCGTACCGTGCCGTGCCGTACCGTACCGTACTGTGCCGTATCGTGCCATGCCGTGCCATACCGTACTGTACCATACCGTACTGTAACATACGATATCATACCGTACTGTACTGTACCATACCGTACTGTACAATACCATACTGTACTATACTGTACTATACTGTACCATACCATGCTGTACCATACTGTACCATACGGTACTGTACCATACCATACTGTACCATACCATACTGTACCATACCATACTGTACCAT
This sequence comes from Rhinoraja longicauda, assembly GCF_053455715.1. NCBI lineage: Eukaryota > Metazoa > Chordata > Chondrichthyes > Rajiformes > Arhynchobatidae > Rhinoraja > Rhinoraja longicauda. Next base: position 59,302,233 of record NC_135962.1, on the reverse strand, counting down.
ACCATACTGTACCATACCGTACTGCACCATACCGTACTGTACCATACCGTACTGTACCATACCGTACTGTACCATACCGTACTGTACCATACCGTACTGTACCATACCGTACTGTACCATACTGTACTGTACCATACCATACTGTACCATACCGTACTGTACCATACCGTACTGTACCATACCGTGCCGTACCGTACTGTACCATACCGTACTGTACCATACTGTACCATACTGTACTATACTGTACCATACCATGCTGTACCATACTGTACCATACCGTACTGTACCATACCATACTGTATCATGCCGTACCATACCATGCCGTACCATACCATACTGTACCATACCGTACTGTACCATACCGTGCCGTACCGTACTGTACCATACTGTACTATACCACGCCGTACCATACTGTACCATACTGTACCATACTGTACCATACCGTACCGTCCCGTCCCGTACCGTACCGTACCGTACTGTGCCGTATCGTGCCGTGCCGTGCCGTGCCATACCGTACTGTACCATACCATACTGTACCATACTGTACCATACCGTACTGTAACATACTATACCATACCGTACTGTACTGTACCATACCATACCATACTGTACAATACCGTACTGTACCATACTGTACCGTACTGTACTGTACTGTACCATACCATGCCGTACCGTACTGTACCGTACTGTACCATACCGTACTGTACCATACTGTACTGTACCATACCGTACTGTACCATACCGTACTGTACCGTGCTGTACCATACTGTACCATACCGTACTGTACCATGCTGTACTGCACTGTACCATACCGTACTGCACTGTACCATACCGTACTGTACCATACCGTACTGTACCGTGCTGTACCATACTGTACCATACCGTACTGTACCATGCTGTACTGCACTGTACCATACCGTACTGCACTGTACCATACCGTACTGTACCATACTGTACTGTACCATACTGTATTGTACCATACTGTACCATACCGTACTGTACCATACCGTACTGTACCGTACTGTACCATACTGTACCATACCGTACTGTACCATACTGTACTGTACCATACTGTACTGTACCATACTGTATTGTACCATACTGTACCATACCGTACTGTACCATACCGTACTGTACCGTACCATACTGTTCCATACCGTACTGTACTGTACCATACCGTACTGTACCATACCATACCGTAATGTACCATACCATACTGTACCATACCGTACTGTACCATACCATACTGTACCATACCATACTGTACCATACCATACTGTACCATACCGTACTGTACCGTACCATACTGTACCATACCATACTGTACCATACTGTACTGTACCATACCGTACTGTACCATACCGTACTGTACTGTACCATACCATGCCATACTGTACTGTACCATATCGTACTGTAATGTACCATACCGTACCGTACCATACCATACTGTACCATACTGTACCATACCGTACTGTACCATACCGTACTGTACTGTACCATACCGTACCATACCGTACTGTACCATACCATGCCATACTGTACTGTACCATATCGTACTGTAATGTACCATACCGTACCGTACCATACCATACTGTACCATACTGTACCATACCGTACTGTACCATACCGTACTGTACTGTACCATACCGTACCATACCGTACTGTACCATACCGTACTGTACCATACCGTACTGTACTGTACCATACCATACTGCACTGTACCATACCGTACTGTACCATACTGTACTGTACCATACCGTACTGTACTGTACCATACCGTACTGTACCATACTGTACTGCACTGTACCATACCGTACTGCACTGTACCATACCGTACTGTACCATACTGTACTGCACTGTACCATACCGTACTGCACTGTACCATACCGTACTGTACCATACTGTACTGTACCATACCGTACTGCACCATACCGTACTGCTCTGTACCATACCGTACCATACTGTACCGTACCATACTGTACCATACCATACTGTACCATACCGTACTGTACCATACCGTACTGTACTGTACTGTACCATACCGTACTGTACCATACCATACTGTACTGTACTGTACCATACCATACCATACCATACCGTACGTACCATACTGTTCCATACCGTACTGTACCATACCGTACTGTACCATACTGTACTGTACCATACTGTACTGTACTGTACCATACAGGGGCCACAGTTTGAGAATAAGGGGTAGGCCATTTAGAACGGAGATGAGGAAGAACTTTTTCAGTCAGAGGGTGGTGAAGGTGTGGAATTCTCTGCCTCAGAAGGCAGTGGAGGCCAGTTCGTTGGATGCTTTCAAGAGAGAGCTGGATAGAGCTCTTAAGGATAGCGGAGTGAGGGGGTATGGGGAGAAGGCAGGAACGGGGTACTGATTGATAGTGATCAGCCATGATCGCATTGAATGGCGGTGCTGGCTCGAAGGGCTGAATGGCCTACTCCTGCACCTATTGTCTATTGTCTATTGTCTATACCATAACCATACCGTACGTACCATACTGTACCATACCGTACTGTACCATACCGTACTGTACCATACTGTACTGTACCATACTGTACTGTACTGTACCATACCATAACCATACCGTACGTACCATACTGTACCATACCGTACTGTACCATACCGTACTGTACCACACTGTACTGTGCCATACTGTACTGTACCATACTGTACTATACTGTACTGTACCATACTGTACTGTACCATACTGTACTGTGCCATACTGTACTGTACCATACTGTACTGTACCATACCGTACTGTACCATACTGTACTGTGCCATACTGTACTGTACCATACTGTACCATACCGTACTGTACCATACTGTACTGTGCCATACTGTACTGTACCATACTGTACTGTACCATACCGTACTGTACCATACTGTACTGTGCCATACTGTACTGTGCCATACTGTACCGTACCATACTGTACCATACTGTACTGTGCCATACTGTACTGTGCCATACTGTACTGTACCATACTGTACCGTACCGTACTGTACTGTGCCATACTGTACCATACTGTACCATACTGTACTGTACCATACTGTACTGTACCATACTGTACTGTGCCATACTGTACCATACTGTACCGTACCGTACTGTACTGTGCCATACTGTACCATACTGTACCATACTGTACTGTACCATACTGTACTGTACCATACTGTACTGTACCATACTGTACCATACTGTACCGTACCGTACTGTACTGTGCCATACTGTACCATACTGTACCATACCGTACTGTACCATACTGTACTGTGCCGTACTGTACCAAACCGTACTGTACCATACTGTACTGTGCCATACTGTACTGTACCATACTGTACCATACCGTACTGTACCATACTGTACTGTGCCATACTGTACTGTACCATACTGTACTGTACCATACCGTACTGTACCATACTGTACTGTGCCGTACTGTACTGTGCCATACTGTACCGTACCATACTGTACCATACTGTACTGTGCCATACCGTACTGTACCATACTGTACTGTACCATACTGTACTGTACCATACTGTACTTTACTGTACCATACCGTACCATACTGTTCTGTGCCATACTGTACTGTATCGTATCTGGTACAGGCCGTGGAGGCCAAGTCGTGGATATTTTGAAGGTGGCGATTGACAGATTCGTGCTCAGTGTGGGTGTCAGTGGTTGTGGGGAGAAGGCAGGAGAATAGGGCTGGGAGGGAGAGATAGATCAGCCATGATTGAATGATGGGGTAGACTTCATGGGCCGAATGGCCCAATTCTGCTCCTGTCACTTATAAACTTATAAACACAAAAAGCTGGAGTAACTCAGCGGGACAGGTCACATCTCCGGGGCGAAGGAATGGGTGACGTTTCGGGTTGAGACCCTTCTTCAGACCCCGAAACGTCACCCGTTCCTTCTCTCCAGCGAAACGTCACCTGTCCGTGTTCTCCAGAGATGCCTCCTTATCCCGCTGAGTTACTCCAGCTCTCTGCGTCTGTCTTCGGTTGAAACCAACGTCTGCAGTTCCTGACAACGCACTATGATGGAAACGGAAGTCATCTGAGGAAGGGTCTCGACCCGAAACGTCACCCATTGCTTCTCTCCGGAGATGCTGCCTGTCCCGCTGAGTTACTCCAGCGTTTTGTGTCTGTTTTGAGAGTGAGGGATGGCGTTCATGTGTCAGGCTGTGAGCAAGGTCAGAAACAGCCAACGGACCCGTGGGATCTCAATGTTTTATTCACTGTCACACGCGGCTAAAGAAATTGCAAACTGCTGCTTAATCTCATGTATAATTTTGACAGCAACTGCCCAGAAGTCTTTTCATATGTAAACTCCGCATTCAAAAACCCTCTCCCTCTTCAGCTTCGGATGGACAGACGGACAACCAATTATTTGAGAGGCTCAGCCTGGCTGTGGTTTGCTGCTAATTGCTGCATTTTGATAGCGCCGCCTTTAGTTTAGTTCAGAGATACAGCGCGGAAACAGGCCCTTCGGCACGTCGGGTCCGCACCGACCAGCGATCCCCGCGCACTAATACTATCCTACAACCACCAGGGACACTTTCTGCAGGTTAGAAACATAGAAACATAGAAAATAGGTGCAGGAGTTGGCCATTCGGCCCTTGGAGCCCGCAGTTTCTCAGGTTACTCAAGTAAGCTCCGAACTACAGACTATTATTGGTATTATTGCAGTATTAGATCTTTGTTTATTGTCTGTTTTATGAGTGTATGTATGTGCATGCGTGTGTGTGTGTGCGTGTGTATGTGTGTGTGTGTGTGCGTGTGTATGTGTGTGTGCGTGCATGTGCGTGTGTGTGCGTGTGTATGTGCATGCGTGTGTGTGTGCGTGTGTATGTGTGTGTGTGTGCGTGTGTGTGTGTGTGCGTGCATGTGTGTGTGTGTGCGTGTGTATGTGTGTGTGTGTGCGCGTGTGTATGTGTGTGTGCGTGCATGTGCGTGTGTGTGTGTGTATGTGCATGCGTATGTGTGTGTATGTGTGTGTAGAAACATAGAAAAATAGGTGCAGGAGTTGGCCATTCGGCCCCTCGAGCCATTCATGGCTGACCATCTCCAATCAGTACCCCGTTCCTGCTTTCCCCCCCCTTATCCCTTGATTCCGTTAGCCCCAAGAGCTAGATCTAACTCTCTCTTGAAAGCTTCCAGTGAATTGGCCTCCACTGCCTTCTGCGGCAGAGGGCTCCACAGATTAGTTTCTACAGATGATGGACTCGCTGGTCGATAGTATCGTTAGGCTTTTCCCTGCTGCCCATCCACTGTAGAGAAGCACAACATTAGCCACCCTCCAGTCTTCCGACACCTCTCCCCTGTCCAATGCTGATTCGCAGATATCAGTCGGGGTGCCTGCAATCTGTGAGGGGAAGAGTAGAGAGACTGATTATTCACGTAATTCCCTTTATCATAGACATAGAAACATAGAAACTAGGTGCAGGAGTAGGCCGTTCGGCCCTTCGAGCCTGCACCGCCATTCAATATGATCATGGCTGATCATCCAACTCAGTATCCTGTATCTGTAAACCACGGACGGCTCGATTGTCATCGTGTACAGTCTATCCGGTGACTGGTTAGCATGCAACAAAGGCTTTTCACTGTACCTCGGTACAGGTGACCATAAACTCAACTGAAACCTGTACTTGCGGGTGTTGCCTCTATTTACAGACTTTGTGTAGAGTAGTAGGCCACAGTTTAAGAATAAGGGGTAGGCCATTTAGAACTGAGATGAGGAAAAACTTTTTCAGTCAGAGAGTTGTGAATCTGTGGAATTCTCTGCCTCAGAGGGCAGTGGAGGCCGATTCTCTGAATGCATTCAAGAGAGAGCTAGATAGAGCTCATGGATAGCGGAGTCAGGGGGTATGGGGAGAAGGCAGGAACGGGGTACTGATTGAGAATGATCAGCCATGATCACATTGAATGGTGGTGCTGGCTCGAAGGGCTGAATGGCCTCCTCCTGCACTTATTGTCTATTGTCTATTGTCTATTGTCTATAGTGTTCCTCTCCTTACCTCCCTCGCCTGCCCCTGTCCTTTGTTCCCGTTATGTTTACAAATCGAGGACCAGAGGACATAGGTTCAAGGTGAAATTTTAATAGGAATCCGAGGGGGTAACTTTTTCACACAGAGGGTGGTGGGTGTATGGAACAAGCTGCCAGAGGAGGTAGTTGAGGCTGGGACTAACCCAACGTCTAAGAGGCAATTAGAAAGGTAGATGGAGAATGTGTGTGGGAAGGAACTGCAGATGCCGGTTTACACTGAAGATAGACACAAAATGCTGGAGTAACTCAACGGGTCAGGCAGCATCTGGAGAGAAGGAATGGGTGACGTTTCGGGTCGAGACCCTTTCTTCAGACTGATCATTCCTTCCCTCCAGAGATGCTGCCTGTCCCGCTGAGTTACTCCAGCATTTTGTGTCTACCTTCAATTTAAACCAGCATCTGCAGTTCCTTCCTACAGGGGAGAGAGGGGACGAGGGTGGGTGGGAGGGACAGTGGGGTGGTTTATTCACAGTGATTTCTCTCTCTCTCTTCACCCATTCCTCACTCACTCTCTCCGTTTCCTTTTGCCTTTCACTCTCCTAATTTGAGGAAGGACCTCCTTGCTATTGAGGCAGTGCAGCGTAGGTTCACCAGGTTAATCCCCGGGATGGCGGGACTGTCATACGAGGAAAGGTTGGAAAGACTGGGCTTGTATTCACTGGAGTTTAGAAGGATGAGAGGGGATCTTATAGAGAGACGTATAAAATTATAAAAGGACTGGCAGGTTAGATGCAGGAAAAATGTTCCCAATGTTGGAGGAGTCCAGAACCAGGGGCCACACACAGTCTAAGAATAAAGGGGAGGCCATTTAAAACCGAGGTGAGAAGAAACTTTTTCACCCAGAGAGTTGTGAATTTGTGGAATTCTCTGCCACAGAGGGCAGTGGGGGCCAATTCACTGGATGAATTTAAAAGAGAGTTAGATAGAGCTCTAGGGGCTAGTGGAATCACGGGATATGGGGAGAAGGCAGGCACGGGTTACTGATTGTGGATGATCAGCCATGATCACAATGAATGGCGGTGCTGGCTCGAAGGGCCAAATGGCCTCCTCCTGCACCTATTTTCTATGTTTCTATGTTTCTGTTTCACTCGTCCTCTCCTCATTGCTCACTATGTCTTCTCTCTGCCTCTCTTTCTCTCTCCTTTTTCTTTTAACTCCCTCCCCCTCTCTTCCCCCTTTTGCCGTTTTCATCCCATCTTTCCTTGTCACCCCCTCTCTCCCCTCTCCATCCCTCCCCCTCCCTCTCTCCCCAATCCCATCTCCCCTTCTTTCCCCCTCTCTCCCCCTCACTCCCCCTCTCCATCCCTCCCCTCCCTCTCTCTCTCTCTCTTCCTCTCTCCCCCTCTCCACCCCTCCCCCTCTCTCCCCCTCTACTCCTCTCCATCCCTCCCCCTCTCCCCCTCTCCTCCTCTCCCCCATCTCTCCCTCCCCCTCTCTCACTCTCTCCCCCTCTCTCCATCCCTTCCCCCTCTCTCTTTCCCCCTCCTCTCCCCCCTCCCTCCCCCTCTCTCCCCCTCTCTCCCCCTCTCCACCCCCCCCCTCTCTCCCCCTCTCCATCCCTCCCCCTCCCCCTCTCTCCCTTCTCTCCCTCTCTCTCCCTCTCTCCCCCTCTCCACCCCTCCCCCTCCCCCTCTCTCCCCCTCTCCATCCCTCCCCCTCCCCCTCTCTCCCTTCTCTCCCTCTCTCTCCCTCTCTCCCCCTCTCCACCCCTCCCCCTCCCCCTCTCTCCCCCTCTCCAACCCTCCCCCTCTCCCTCTCTCTCCCCCTCTCTCTATTCCCCTCC